>NC_041384.1:255388597-255481514 GCF_002162155.2 Triticum dicoccoides
GAGCGATGTCCGGGGCTACCAGGGGCAACTCTGGGCTGGCCTACCCGATGTCTTGCTCATCCGATGTGCCCTAAGAATGAGATATGTGCAGCTCCTATCAGGATTTGTTGGCACATCTGGGTGGTGTTGCTGGATTTGTTTTAAATTGTCGAAGTGTCTTGTTGTACCGGGATACCGAGTCTGATCGGAATGTCTCGGGAGGAGGTCTATTCCTTCGTTGACCGTGAGAGCTTGTCATGGGCTAAGTTGGGACACCCCTGCAGGGATTTGAACTTTCGAAAGCCGTTCCCGCGGTTATGGGCAGATGGGAATTTGTTAATGTCCGGTTGTAGATAACTTGAACCTTAACTTAATTAAAATGAGTCAACTGCGTGTGTAACCGTGATGGTCTCTTTCCGGTGGTGTCCGGGAAGTGAACACGGTGTTGGAGTTATGTTTGACGTAGGTTGTTCTAGGATCACTTCTTGATCATACTTTTATCGACCGTGTTTTGCCTTCTCTTCTCGCTCTCATTTGCATATGTCAGCCACCATATATGCTAGTCACTTGCTGCAGCTCCACCTCATACCTTTTACCTTACCCATAAGCTTAAATAGTCTTGATCGCGAGGGTGCGAGATTGCTGAGTCCCCGTGACTCACAGATACTTCCAAAATCAGCTTGCAGGTGCCGATGGGTCCGTGCAGATGACACAACCAAGCTCAGGAGGAGCTCGGGGAAGATCTTGTCATTTGTGTTGTTTTGTTCTAGTTGATCAGTAGTGGAGCCCAGTTGGGGTTGATCGGGGACCGTGTCGCATTTGGGGTTCTTCTTTTATTTTGGTTCCGTAGTCGGACCTTGTTTGTATCTGGATGATGTAATGTTTTATTCATGTATTGTGTGAAGTGGCGATTGTAAGCCAACTATGTATCTCTTTTCCCTTATGTATTACATGGGTTTTTGTGAAGATTACCTCACTTGCGACATTGCTTTCAATGCGGTTATGCCTCTAAGTCGTGCTTCGACACGTGGGAGATATAGCCGCATCGAGGGCGTTATAGGAACTCTCAATGAAAGCACCAATGTCGGTGTCAAAACCGGCGGATCTTGGGTAGGGGGTCCCGAACTATGCGTCTAAGGCGGATGGTAACAGGAGGCAGGGGACACGATGTTTACCTAGGTTCGGGCCCTCTTGATGGAGGTAATACCCTACGTCCTGCTTGATTGTTCTTGATGATATGAGTAGTACAAGACTTGATCTACACGAGATCGAAGAGGCTAAACCCTAGAAGCTAGCCTATGGTATGATTGTATGTATATATCTATCGACTAGGCTGGCCTCAGTTTATATAATGCACCAGAGGCCTAGGATAACAAGAGTCCTAGCCGAATACGCCGGTGGGGAGAAGTCCTTGTCTTGATCGCACAGTCTTGTGGAATCTTCCTTGTATGCGGCAGCTGTCCGAACTGGCCCATGAGTATACGGCCATTCGGGTCCTCGATCCAATCTAACAGATTGGGAGATGACGTGGTGAGTACCCCCTAGTCTAGGACACCGTCAGTGGGTGTGCATTCAACTTGCTTGCTCATGAAGACCTAGGGCATTTTAAGGAAGCCCATCATTGGAATATATAAGCCAAGTTCTATAATGCAAGATTCCCACTAGTATATGAAAGTGATAACATTAGAGACTCTCTAATATGAAGATAATGGTGCTACTGTGAAGCACAAGTGTGGTAAAAGGATAGTAACATTGTCCCTTTCTCTCTTTTCTCTTATTTTTTTTCTTTTCTTTATTTTGGGTCTTTTCTTTTCTTATTTTTTATGGCGTCTTTTCTTTCTTTCTTTTTTATTTTTCGTCCAGAGTCTCATCCCGACTTGTGGGGGAATCATAGTCTCCATCATCCTTTCCTCACTGGGACAATGCTCTAATAATGATGATCATCACACTTTTATTTTTCTTACAACTCAACAATTACAAATCGATACTTAGAACAAAATATGACTCTATATGAATGCCTCCGGCGGTGTACCGGGATATGCAATGAATCAAGAGTGACACGTATGAAATAATTATGAATGGTGGTTTTGCCACAAATACGATGTCAACTACATGATCATGCTAAGCAATATGACAATGATGGAGTGTGTCATAATAAACGGAATGGTGGAAAGTTGCATGGCAATATATCTTGGAATGGCTATGGAAATGGCATAATAGGTAGGTATGGTGGCTGTTTTGAGGAAGGTATATGGTGGGTGTATGATACCGGCGAAAGGTGCGCGGCATTAGAGAGGCTAGCAAAGGTGGAAGGGTGAGAGTGTGTATAATCCATGGACTCAACATTAGTCATAAAGAACTCATATAATTATTTCAAAAATCTACAAGTTATCAAAGCAAAGTATTACACGCATGCTCTTAGAGGGATAGATTGGTAGGAAAAGACCATCGCTCGTCCCTGACCGCCACTCATAAGGAAGGCAATCAAAAAATAAATCATGCTCCGATTTGATCACATAATGGTTCACCATACGTGCATGCTACGGGAATCACAAGTTTCAACACAAGTATTTCTCAAATTCACAACTACTCAACTAGCATGACTTCAATATCAGCATCTCCATATCTCAAAACAATTATCAAGTATCAAACTTATCATAGTATTCAACACACTCATAAGAGAAAAAAATTATTCTTGAATACCTAGCATATTAGGATTTAAAGAAAATTACCATGCTATTAATACTCTCAAAATAATCTAAGTGAAACATGAGAGATCAATAGTTTCTATAAAACAAATCCACCACCGTGCTCTAAAAGATATGAGTGAAGTACTAGAGCAAAATTATATAACTCAGAAGATATAAGCGAAGCACATAGAGTATTCTAACAAATTATAAATTATGTATGGATCTTTCAAAAGGTGTGTACAGCAAGGATGATTGTGGTAAACTAACAAGCAAAGACTCAAATCATAAAAGACGCTCCAAGCAAAACACATATCGTGTGGCGTATAAAAATATAGCTCCAAGTAAAGTTACCGATAGAAGTGGACGAAAGAGGGGATGCCTTCCGGGGCATCCCCAAGCTTTGGCTTTTAGGTGTCATGGGGGTTCCATGGGCATCCCCAAGCTTAGGCTCTTGCCACTCCTTGTTCCATAATCCATCAAATCTTTACCCAAAACTTGAACACTTCACAACAGAAAACATAAAGTAGAAAATCTCGTGAGCTCCGTTAGCGAAAGAAAATAAAAGACCACTTCAAGGTATTGTAATGAACTAATTCTTTATTTATATTGGTATTATACCTACTGTATTACAACTCCTCTATGGTTTATAAACTATTTTACTAGCCATAGATTCATCAAAATAAGCAAACAACACACGAAAAACAGAATCTGTCAAAAACAGAACAATCTGTAGTAATCTGTAGCTAGCGCAAGATCTGGAACCCCAAAAATTATAAAATAAATTTCTGGAAGTGAGGAATTTATGTTTTAATCATCTTAAAACATAATTAACTAAATAGAATTTTCCAAATAAAAATGGCAGTAGTTCTCGTGAGCGCTAAAGTTTCTGTTTTTTACAGCAAGTTCAACAAGACTTTCCCCAAGTTTTCCCAACGGTTCTACTTGGCACAAACACTAATTAAACACAAAAAACACAACCAAAAGAGAGGCTAGATAAATTATTTATTACTAAACAGGAGCAAAAAGCAAGGAATAAAAATAAAATTGGGTTGCCTCCCAACAAGCGCTATCGTTTAACGCCCCTAGCTAGGCATAACAAGCAAGAATAGATCTACTTATTGCCATCTTTGGTAGGCAATCCATAAGTGGCTCTCATAATAGATTCATAAGGTAATTTAATTTTATTTCTAGGAAAATGTTCCATGCCTTTCCTTAATGGAAATTGGAATCTAATATTTCCTTCCTTCATATCAATAATTGCACCAATCGTTCTAAGGAAAGGTCTACCAAGAATAATAGGACATGAAGGATTGCAATCTATGTCAAGAACAATAAAATATACGGGCACATAATTCCTATTTGCAACAATAAGAACATATTAATTCTTCCCATAGGTTTCTTAATAGTGGAATCTGCAAGGTGCAAGTTTAGAGAGCAATCATACATAAAAGAATTCATAGAAGATTCAAATATTGTTCATAGATAGACTTGATCATAAATCCACAATTTATCGGTCTCAACAAACACACCGCAAAAATAAGATTACATCGAGTAGTTCTCCAGAAGAGAGGGGGAGAACATTGTATTGAGATCCAAAAACAGAGAAGAAGCCATCTAGCTACTAACTATGGTCCCGAAGGTCTGAGGTAAACTACTCACACTTCATCGGAGAGGCTATGGTGTTGATGTAGAAGCCTTCCGTGATCGATGCCCCCTCCGACGGAGCTCCGAAACAGGCCCAAGATGGGATCTCGTGGATATAGAAAGTTACGGCGGTGGAATTAGGGTTTTGGCTCCGTATCTGATATTTTGGGGGTACGTAGGTATACATAGGAGGAAGGAGTACGTTGATGGAGCAATAGGGGGCCCACGAGGGTGGAGAGCGCGCCTGGTGGGGGTGGGTGCGCCCCCTACCTCGTGGCCTCCTGTTTCTTTTCTTGATGTAGGGTCTAAGTCTCCCGGATCATAATCTTCCTAAAAATCACATTTCCGAAGGTTTCATTCCGTTTGGACTCCGTTTGATATTCATTTTCTTCGAAACCCTACAACAGGCAAAAAACAGCAATTCTGGGCTGGGCCTCCGATTAATAGGTTAGTCCCAAAAATAATATAAAAGTGGATAATAAAGCCCAATAATGTCCAAAACAGTAGATAATATGGCATGGAGCAATCAAAAATTATAGATACGTTGAAGACGTATCAAGCATCCCCAAGCTTAATTCCTGCTCGTCCTCGAGTAGGTAAGCGATAAAAACAGAATTTTTTATGCGGAGTGCTGCTTGGCATAATTTTAATGTAATTCTTCTTAACTGTGGTATGAATATTCAGATCCGAAATACTCAAGACAAAAGTTCATATTGACATAAAAATAATAATACTTCAAGCATAGTAACAAAGCAATTGTGTCTTCTCAAAATAACATGGCTAAAGATTATCTTGGGGGTGCCATGGGCATCACCAAGATTAGGCTCTTGCCACTCCTTGTTCCATAGTCCATCAAATCTTTACCCAAAACTTGAAAACATCACAACACAAAACTTAAAGTAGAAAATCTCGTGAGCTCCGTTAGCGAAGAAAATAAAAGACCACTTCAAGGTACTGTAATGAACTCATTCTTTATTTATATTGCTGTTATACCTACTGTATTCCAACTTCTCTATGGTTTATAAACTATTTTACTAGCCATAGATTCATCAAAATAAGCAAACAACACACGAAAAACAGAATCTGTCAAAAACAGAACAGTCTGTATTAATCCATAGCTAGCACAAGATCTGGAACCCCAAAAATTCTAAAATAAATTTCTGGACATGAGGAATTTATCTGTTAATCATCTTCAAAAAGAATTAACTAAATATCACTTTCCAAATAAAAATGTCAGTAATTCCCGTGAGCGCTAAAGTTTTTGTTTTTTACAGCAAGTTCAACAAGACTTTCCCCAAGTCTTCCCAACGGTTCTACTTCGCACAAACACTAATTAAACACAAAAAACACAACCAAAACAGAGGCTAGATAAATTATTTATTACTAAACAGGAGCAAAAAGTAAGGAATAAAACTAAAATTGGGTTGCCTCCCAACAAGCGCTATCGTTTAACGCCCCTAGCTAGGCATAACAAGCAAGAATAGATCTGGGTATTTCCATCTTTGGTAGGCAATCCATAAGCGGCTCTCATAATAGATTCATCAGGTAATTTAATTTTATTTAAAGGGAAGTGTTCCATGGCTTTTGACGGTGTCCTGGACTAGGGGGTACTCACCACGTCATCTCACGATCTGTTAGATTGGGCCGAGGACCTCCATGGCCGCATACTCATGGGCCAGTTCGGACAGCTGCCGCATACAAGGAAGATTCCACAAGACTTGGCGATCAAGACAAGGACTCCTCGCCACTGGCGTATTCGGCTAGGACTCTTGTTATCCTAGGCCTCTGGTGCATTATGTAAACCGATGCCAGGCTAGTCGATAGATCATATACAACAACAATCATACCATAGGCTAGCTTCTAGGGTTTAGCCTCTACGATCTCGTGGTTGATCAACTCTTGTAATACTCATATCATCAAGAATAAATCAAGCAGGACGTAGGGTTTTACCTCCATCAAGAGGGCCCAAACCTGGGTAAAACATCGTGTTCCCTGCCTTCTGTTACCATCCGCCTTAGACGCACAGTTCGGGACCCCCTACCCGAGATCCGCCGGTTTTGACACCGACATTGTTGCTTTCATTGAGAGTTCCACTGTGTGTTCAGCAAAGGGTTGATGGCTCACCTGTAGATCAACTGCGACTTCGGGATCTTCGTCACCAGCTCGACTGGTCACCTTGGTTTGACCAAGGACTGCGCCCTACCTCCGATCATCATGTTCGGATGAGGGCCTTTATAAACATCAACTCCGATCTCTATCAAGATCATGGAGGAATCATCCAGGGAGCCCGGGGGCTCAACGTCAACATTGCCCTCGGGCGACTGTGCTGTTTTTCTGAACAACAAACTTGTGTCCGCCGCCACTGCCTCCTCAAGTGTCTTTTTAACGATCGCTTTGTTGGAGTTGTGCGGAATTGAGTCTACAACAACCCTGGAAAATTTCGTCGAGTTCCGATGGAGGAATCCCTGGCAATCCACGATATACCGGAGCCCTGTCAAATCTGGACGGGAATCTGGATGAGTTTAGGGTGTGGTGTCCGGCTTCTAGCTCGGACGTCCTTTGGAAGATCCAACCGTTGACCGGCTGCGAAATTCCTATATATACCACCTCTCAAAATTTCAGCTCGATCTGACCGTCCAAACTCCGGGAACCTTCCGATTAGTGCATCACTTTTCAGATCTGTTTTCTGCGCGAAAACGAATCCGACCCGAGTTCGTCTTTTTTTATGAACGAGATTTCGGACATCCCTTTTGAAGGAAGTTTTGTATGGGGTATTGTCTTTTGTTCCCGAACACATCCCACTAACTTTAAGATCTTTTGAACATGATCTTCAACATCATGCTGGTGTGAAACCAGTCCGGCAATATTGCTCCACGGCTGCAGACCCGCGCTAGACACGTCTTCACTTTATTGAGCCGAGCTCAACTTCTTCGGATCATCATCTCGGCAAGCCGAACAAGAGTCCGGCATCGCGAAGGTTAAATCATCACCAACATCGCCGCCCCATGGATTACACGGAGCGGGCATACCGGCATCGCCGCACGGTCGCTTCATCAAGCCGGCATCGACCACGTCACGACCTGCATCGGCAGGGCCACACTATTGCTTCTTCAAGCTGGTGTCCATCACGCCGACCTACTTCGACTCATCGGCTGAAATCAAGGCTTCGACATCCCGGCTGGACCGTGGGCTTCGCCATCTCTTCATCAACCTACTCCGGACACTTCTGCGTCACTAGCCGACCAGCTCCGTCACGTTAGTTGGACCGAGGGCTTTGCCTCGGCGAGCCAAGCTTTGCCAGCATTGCCATGCCGTCGTTTTATCGCCCATCAGGCAATGGGTGTGCAGATCGAGTCCCAATTTTGGGAATCACCTTCCTTCGGATTGCTACAACAAATAAACCAGGTGCTATTAATCCTAGTATTTTTTGCTTGATTGGGTTCATTTTTCCCAAGGAGTTATTACTCTGGTTTGTCCATCATATGTACACAGGTCTATCAAATGGTCGCTGCATTAACGACATTCGCATGGTGGTTCGGTCAGTTTCCTTACATAGTCCGGCGAACGCCGCATCCGGAGCTCGGACTGACCTGTGAATTCAGGCTTTGTCACGCCTTTACCGCATCACGCCGACGCCCTGCATCAACATTGACTTCGGCGCCAAGCCATCTTTCTTTTATTACTCACTTTGCATAAATTATTTATTATGCAATGATTTTATTATTATTATTATTACTATTATCTCCGGTTTGCACTATTTTTTGTGCACAGGAAAATGATCCGGAGACTTCGGCGTCACTCTGCCGGCCTGCATTGACCGTGCTATGTCACCACTTCAGCGTGTCGAGCTCTCCGCTCCGCCACCTCGGGACCGGCTTGGGGGATGGAACCTTGTCCCGCATCAAGCTCGGACCGCGTCATCGATGCCGAACACATTAACCAGCTAAGTCGCTTTCATGCTCAAAGTTTTAATTTTTAACGTGTGTTCGGTTCGACCAAGCATTATACTTTTTTTGGAAAAAAGTTGCTTGTAAAAAATTCCCTTGTCCAAACTTTGTTTGTGACACACATATTCAAATATCCCGTTTACTTGGGGCCTCCCTTGATGGAGCTTTTCCTCTTGCATATGATTATACTTGTACGACTTCGTTCCTTGTTCATGTATTACGCCACAATATGCACCATATTGACCTAAGCGATTCACAAGCTGGGTTGCCTAGCTCCTGTGCTTACCCCTACGTTCCCGATTGTTCGTCTAGGGAGTAAAGGGAGCACCTCTGCGATTGTCACGACCGGGTCCTCCGAACTCTGACCTCAAACTGGGTGAAGCCGAAAGCTAGCGCTCTTATTGTTTTCAATCATGGTCGGCACACAATGGAACTCATGAGTACAAAAAATCTATTGCACAAGTCTCATAGTAATAATGAGCACCGAAGAAAGGTATCAGTGGGGGTACTATTTTCTTCTAAGATGCTTCTTACACTCCGTCTGTAATATAGCATAAGTTCCCTGAGCGCGCTTTGTCTGTCACAGCCTTATGGCCCGGTTGCCTGGTTATCGGAAACACTATCGATATTCTCGACAGGTGGAGTACATAACACTTTTTGGTCCTTGACTGAAGAGGGAGAAGCCAATGGTCGGTTTAGACGCGTTTAAAGTTCGGTTGAACAAACATATGATATAAGTACTTCGGTACATACAATCATTATACATAAAATCTTTTACCCAAGTCGCTTGGGGGCTCTTAAAATTTATATGAGCTATTTTATAGTAAATGTGTTTTCTTCTTGGTCGTTGCAAAGTCTTTTTCTAGCGCTCCTTTTTCGACGTGAGTGTGTGGTCAATAGCCAGATAACCCATTTTCTCTCTAGTGACCGCTCGAGTTTAGTTCGCTAAACTGGTCTAACGAGAAGCACTCCGCCTTCGGGATAGGAGGCTAGAGTCGTAGGCTGACCCACTTGAAGTCTTGAGATCGGATGTGTAATGTTAAAGCACGACAGAAGCACTGTTTTTGTTTCTCTAAGACCAATTTTCGGATTGGCACCGAACACTTGATCTTGTTCGGACGTCAAGTTTTTACTAACGTTTTTTTGGTTTTCCAAGCTTATGGCACTTTTAAACTATTTGTGTGTTTTCAGCACAAGTCTCGCAGTGCAATGCCGGACACCTTTAGAGATTCGGCAAAAACATTCTCGGATACTGCTATATATGCATCGGTTTCGAATTGTGTCTTCGGTCAATAGTTGGGTTGCCCGGCTCCTGCGCTTGCCTCCTACGTTCCGCTTTGTTTGGCTAGGTGTGCAAAGGGAGAACCACTGCGATTGTGCTTCCAGCTCACATGGTTAAGCACCTCAGTGGAGAAAGTCGAAAACTGACTGTCACAATAAGCGTAAACTGGTCAGGGATCCGATGACGGTGTTAAATGACGGGCCATTCATAACAATGGCCGAAGTGTTTACAGCTTGACCTCGACTATCACCGAACACTACCGGGCTATTAACTGGCCTCCCAAACTAAATCCTCGATATTTTGCTCTTACATTGGAGCTGAGGTTTCATGATCATGCTTAGCATGACAACCCAAAGAAAGGAACCGATAGCGGGACTATTTTCTTTGGCAGACATTCCTTCTGTTAAACAGTAATATAACATATCTCTCTGCATACCTTTGTTTATAAAACCGTATGGCCAGATTGCCTTGTTTGTTGTAAATCTTTACCCTCATAAAGGCTTTATAAAGTAGGACAAACACTCCTCGGCTATTGGCCGAGGAGGTGGAAGCCGATGGTCGGTCAACAAAGTTTGGTACAATGCAGATCCGAGCATTAATGACGTAAAGTACTTGGATACATAGAGTCATTACACATAATTTGTGATTTTACTATGGATATCAATCCTTAATTCGGCCACCCGTGCCCGCATTAAGGCTCGGGGGCTACTGGGCTTCAGGCTTATTATTTACAAATATTAAAGCGGCACATCGATCCCTTGATCTGGTGTTGGCACCCGACCAGTGTCTCGGTGGCTACTGCATTGCCTGTCCAATGCAGAAAATTTTAAGTGTAATACAGTTTCCGAGGAGATTTTGATCCTCAGGTTGGTCGGCCGCACCCAACCTGAGTCTCGAGGACTGAGTACGCCGCTTTTTGTGTCCCAAAGTATTCTGCCGAGCTAGGACTTGATCCTCAGACAGATTTTGCAAATCAACCTGAGTCTCAGCGGCTACTGGGATCAGCGGTCTTATGTCATCCTTCATGTGCATCTCGTGTTTTAGACCGATACCCTCCTTGTGGGCTACTGGCTATATATCTCGGCAGAGAATAAATTGCACCAATCAAAAATATTGACAAATATCGGCCCACATTCGGGGTGGTGCACCACCTCGGAAGCAGTCCGGCATAAAGCTCAGGCACTAGTGGCTGGCTCCATAGAGGGCATTTCCGGCATTAAGCTCGGCTAAACTCCTTCAAACTTCTTTGAACCAAGGTGATTTATGACACCTCGGATACATAGTCTGGCGTTGGAGCTCGGATACATAGTCCGGCGTTGGAGCTCGGATACATTCTGGCGTTAGAGCTAGGAAGCGGTCCGGCGTTGGTGCTCGGCTGCAAAAGATACCTCGAATGTAGTCCGACATTGGAGCTCAAACGCAAGAGGACGCTGCCGCCCGGGAACAACTTCAAACCCGAGGTGTGGCATAAAAATAACAAGGCATTGATAAAGGTCGGAAACTTAAAGGGGCTCCTCGGATACCCGACGTGTAAACTCGTCGAATGCATTTCGGCGATCCGCAAGATCGAAGATGGGAAGATTTGTTGAACCAGTTTTCAAGACCGACGACCGAAGATGAAGAACGGTTCGGAAGAATCGAGGAGCGTCCCTAACTTGAAGACCGCTTCAGGGGGCTACTGACGGTGTCCTGGACTAGGGGGTACTCACCAAGTTATCTCCCGATCTGTTAGATTGGGCCGAGGACCCCCATGGCCGCATACTCATGGGCCAGTTCGGACAGCTGCCGCATACAAGGAAGATTCCACAAGACTTGGCGATCAAGACAAGGACTCCTCCCCACTGGCGTATTCGGCTAGTCCTCTTGTTATCCTAGGCCTCTGGTGCATTATATAAATCGAGGCCAGGCTAGTCGATAGATCATATACAACAACAATCATACCATAGGCTAGCTTCTAGGGTTTTAGCCTCTACAATCTCGTGGTAGATCAACTCTTGTAATACTCATATCATCAATAATAAATCAAGCAGGACGTAGGGTTTTACCTCCATCAAGAGGGCCCGAACCTGGGTAAAACATCGTGTTCCCTGCCTCCTGTTACCATCCGCCTTAGACGCACAGTTCGGGACCCCCTACCCGAGATACGCCGGTTTTGACACCGACACCTTTCCTTAATGGAAATTGGAATCTAATATTTCCTTCCTTCATATCAATAATTGCACCAATCATTCTAAGGAAAGGTCTAGCCAGAATAATAGGACATGAAGAATTGCAATCTATGTCAAGAACAATAAAATCTACGGGCACATAATTCCTATTTGCAACAATAAGAACATCATTAATTCTTCCCATAGGTTTCTTAATAGTGGAATCCGCATGGTGCAAGTTTAGAGAGCAATCATCAAAATCACGGAAACCTAACAAATCAGACAAAGTCTTTGGAATCATGGAAATACTAGCACCCAAATCACATAAAGCATAACATTCATGATCTTTACTTTTAATTTTAATAGTTGGTTCCCACTCATCATAAAGTTTTCTTGGGATAGAAACTTCCTATTCAAGTTTTTATTCATAAGATTGCATCAAGGCATCAACGATTTGTTTAGTAAACGCTTTATTTTGACTCTAAGCATGAGGAGAATTTAGCACGGATTGCAACAAGGAAATACAATCAATCAAAGAGAAATTTTCAGAGTTAAATTCCTTTAAATCCATAATAGTGGGTTTAGCAACATCTAGGGTTTTCATTTCTTCAATCCCACTTTTATCAAATTTAGCATCAAGATCAACAAATTCCGAATTCTTGGAACGCCTTCTAGGTAAAGGTGGATCATATTCAGTCCCATCATTATCAAGATTCATATTGCAAAACAAAGATTTAATAGGGGACACATCAATAACTTTTAGATCTTCACCTTTATTTTCATAGCAATCCGGTTTAGCGGCCATCTTATTAACTAAGGTAGCCTACCTATCCGAAATTTCAGCAGTTAATTTCGCAAGATGATAAATTTGGGATCTTAAACCGTCAAATTCTTTAGACATATCATCGAGCTCTTTATTCATAAAACTCATAAAACTTTTTTGTTCTTTAAGCTCGTTTCTGAAGAAACTATTATGTTCAAATTGCAAGACCATGAAACTCCTGGCATTGCTTCCGATCTCTTCTAATCTTTTAAGGTGAAGGTCACCAAATTTTGGTAGAGCCATCGTGACAAGCAAGCAAACTAACACACAAGCAAACAAAAAGCAAGCGGGCAAAAAGAGGCAAATAGAGAGGGAGAGGGAGGTTAGAGAGAGAGAGAGAGGGCGAATAAAACGGCAAGGGTAAAGTGGGGGGGGAGAGGAAAACGAGAGGCAAATGGCAAATAATGTAATGCGGGAGATAAGGGTATGTGATGGGTACTTGGCCTGTTGACTTTTGTGTAGACCTCCCCGGCAACGGCGCCAGAAATCCTTCTTGCTACCTCTTGAGCACTGCGTTGGTTTTCCCCAAAGTGGAAGGGATGATGCAGCAAAGTAGCATAAGTATTTCCCTCAGTTTTTGAGAACCAAGGTATCAATCCAGTAGGAGGCTACGCGCGAGTCCCTCGCACCTGCACAAAACAAATAAATCCTTGCAACCAACGCAAATAGGGGTTGTCAATCCCTATAAGGCCACTTACGAGAGTGAGATCTGATAGATATGATAAGATAATATTTTTGGTATTTTTATGATAAAAGATGCAAAGTAAAATAAAGGCAAAGTAAATAGCAAATGAAATAACTAAGTAGTAGGAGATCAATATGATAAAGATAGACCCGGGGGCCATAGGTTTCACTAGTGGCTTCTCTTGAGAGCATAAGTATTCTACGGTGGGTGAACAAATTACTGTTGAGAAATTCACAGAATTGAGCATAGTTATGAGAATATCTAGGTATGATCATGTGTATAGGCATCATGTCCGAGACAAGTAGACCGACTCCTGCCTGCATCTACTACTATTACACCACTCATCGACCGCTATCCAGCATGCATCTAGAGTATTAAGTTAAAAACAGAGTAACGCCTGAAGCAAGATGACATGATGTAGAGGGATAGACTCATGCAATATTATGAAAACCCCATCTTGTTATCCTCGATGGCAACAATACAATACGTGCCTTGCTTCCCTTACTGTCACCAAGAAAGGACATCGCAAGATTGAACCCAAAGCTAAGCACTTCTCCCATTGCAAGAAAGATCAATCTAGTTGGCCAAACCAAACTGATAATTCGAAGAGACTTGCAAAGATAACCAATCATACACAAAAGAATTCAGAGAAGATTCAAATATTGTTCATAGATAGACTTGATCATAAACCCACAATTCATCATCTCAACAAACACACCGCAAAAAGAAGATTACATCAAATAGTTCTCCACAAGAGAGGGGGAGAACATTGTATTGAGATCCAAAAAGATAGAAGAAGCCATCTAGCTACTAACTATGGACCCGAAGGTCTGAGGTAACTACTCACACTTCATCGGAGTGGCTATGGTGTTGATGTAGAAGCCTTCCGTGATCGATGCCCCCTCCGGCGGAACTCCGGAACAAGCCCCAAGATGGGATCCCATGGATATAGAAAGTTACGATGGTCGAATTAGGGTTTTGGCTTCGTATCTGATCGTTTGGGGGTACGTATATATATAGGAGGAAGGAGTACGTCGGTGGAGCAACAGGGGGCCCACGAGGGTAGAGGGCGCGCCTGGTGGGGGTGGGCGCGCCCCCCTACTTCGTGGCCACCTGTTTCCTTTCTTGATGCAGGGTCCAAGTCTCCCGGATCATAATCTTCCTAAAAATCACGTTCCCAAAGGTTTCATTCCGTTTGGACTCCGTTTGATATTCCTTTTCTTTAAAACCCTAAAACAGGCAAAAACAACAATTCTGGGTTGGGCCTCCGGTTAATAGGTTAGTCCCAAAAATAATGTAAAAGTGGATAATAAAGCCCAATAATGTCCAAAAATAGTAGATAATATATGGAGAAATCAAAAATTATAGATACGTTGGAGATCATGGGCCTTGGTGCGGTGGATTTTTCAGTATGGCCCGTCGGATTGCCCGGCTTTCTCTGCTGCCACGGCCTCCCAGCAATCAGCGCACGTGGCAGCTCCCTTGGCAGGGGCCTTGGTCTTGGCCTTCTTGCCGGCACTAAGATTGCCAAAGCTCTCAAAGGCCAACACTGCCTTCTCCTTTTGCTTCCTGTTGCACCTCCGATTTCTCCTCCTCGGGTTGGTGATACCATCATCATCATTTGAATAGACCTGGACGCTAGCCTCCTCTTGCACCTCCGATTTCTCCTCCGGGGAGTCGTCTTCCTTTTTTAGCCCGGGCACACTTATCCACCAAGTTGTACAACTTGTTGATGGTCTTGGGCAACCGGACATTCATTTTGGCTCGCCTCATCCTGTTGTGCACCTTCGAATGGAACACGGCAATCACGGAAGCGGGGTGTATTTCTGGAATGTTACGGTGTACTCGACTGAACCGTTGTATGTACTTACGCAGATCCTCCCCTTCCTTCTGCAGAAGGACCTGCAAGTCACTGGGCTGTCCAGGCTCTTGGTGGCCATCTGTGAAGGTGCCAACAAACTCATTGCAGAAGTCAGCCAATGATGAAATAGAGTTTTCCGGCAGGTGCATCAGCCATGATCTCACATTTGGCTTGAGCGCCAAAGGGAAATAGTTGGTGAGCACCTTCTCATCTCTGCCCCCGGTGGCTTGAACGACAATCGTATAAATGCCCCGAGACTCTGTTGGGTTTAACTTGTCGCCATATTTTTTCAGCAGTTCAGGCTTGAAGTCTCGACCAGATGGCCAGCAGACCTGCGGCAGCTCATGAGTGAAGGCAGGGAACCCAACCTCATAAGGCAAGTACCCGCCGATACTAGGCGCAGGTTCGTCAACGTCTGGGTAATTGTGTCTCTTGGATTGACGGTGTGCCTCCGAACGTCGCTCTATGATGACGCGCGCGTCTTCCTTCCACCGGTCTTCCAGAACCTGTGGCTAGTCCCGGTAGGATTGTGGGCTAGACGAAACCATCAACGTCTCATCGGGCTCGTCGACGCACTGGGTTCGCTGTTGCTGCCTCTGGGGGCCTGCCGTCACGAAGGGGACTGTGCTGTTGGTGTAGCCCCCTCGACACGACCATCAGCCCGGGCCGCCATCGTCGTTCGCGGCCATCGTGATGGTGCCACATGTTGTGATTTACCAGCTTCAGCAAAGCCAATCAAGCTCTGGATGGTGGCTCTCCATTCATCCATCTTGTCTGCCGCTGGTGGAAAATTCAATAGGAGCTAGGCCCGCGCCATTGCCTCTGAGGCTATGCTCTGCATGGCCAATGAGGCAGAGCGAGACATCATTTGGCTCCTAGTAGAACCAGCAAGAACGTCGCTGCATTCTTGCCGCCGTGAACCGAATGCCAGGGCAGTCTAGCGGTGAGCAGGCTGTGCTTTGGGGTCGACAGCCCCATTCGGCGCTCTGTCTTGCATGTCTTGCTCTGGGAAAGGTGTGCGCCTTGTAGCCGCGCCTGTAGTGAGAGCAACTGGAGGATCGCGGCTTGCGCCGGAGCGGTTTTCACTGTTGCGACTGCGTCCGCTAGTGCGGTGGGGAGGTAGAGACTGAGTATTCCCTCCACCCATAGCTTCTGGGCCAAGCTCGTCAGGATGCTGTGGACGACGCCCATCCCCGGTGTTTCCTGCTGCAGCTTCAGCCACAGGGGACACAACGACAGCGGGGCCTTCACCGGTCGTGTCGCCCGCAACACCTGCCTCACCCAACGCCGCCGCGACGTCTATTGTGTCCACAGCTGCGTGCGAGGGGCCTTTTGAAGTGGAGGGGTGTGCGGTCACGTCGGTTTCTTCTTGGGTGCCATGGACGGAGAAGATGATGATGAAGATCGATGCGTTGTTCACAACATTGGGTTCGCGCAAGCGACTACCCCTACCTGGTGTGCCAAAGATGTCGTGGGTGGACACAGTCACCTATGGGGCTACGGGCCCCTTTGTGGTCCGGCCTGGGGGAGAACACATTGGCGATGAAGCAACACGACGATGATGATACTGGTGGTTTTTACCCAGGTTCGGGCCACTGAGAAGTGTAAAGCCCTACTCCTGCTTTGGTGGATTGGATGGAGGAACACGATGACACACAGCGCTCAAACCTGGCAAGATGGCCTCTGGGGAGCTGCTACGCAAGTACAAGTGTGAGAGGGTCCGAATCCTTCTCTAGGTTGCCTTGGGCTTGCTTTTACAGCTCAAGGGGTAACCACAATGGCAAAACGGACATTATCTTGTGATTACATAGCCAACAGTGCTATCATACCTAACTTTGGCACTTAGGAAAAAATGTCATAAATGCTACCCTAGGTGGCGTGCGGGGGTGCATCCCCAGCAAGCTTATATCACCGCATAGCCACCTTTTGCTTGTCATCTTGACACGCCACTGGACAGGTGTCAAATGTGGGTGATCTGTCTTTTATTAAACCGCCACGTGCTTAGTGAGAGCCACTTAATCACCTTGGAGGCTCGACACTGCTGTCAGTGTCAAAACCGGTGGATCTCGGGTAGTGGGTCCTGAACTATGCGTCTAGGATCGATGGTAACAAGAGACATGGGACACAATGTTTACCCAGGTTCGGGCCCTCTCTATGGAGGTAATACCCTATGTCCTGCTTGATTGATATTGATGAATATGAGTGTTACAGGAGTTGATCTACCATGAGATCGTAATGGCTAAACCCTAAAAGTCTAGCATGTATGACTATGGTAATGAATATATCCTTTCTGGACTAACCCCTTCAATTTATATAGACACCGAGGGGATCTATGGTTTACATAGAGTCGGTTACATAAGAAGGAATCTTCGGTTGCCAAGCTTGCCTTCCACGCCAAGGAGAGTCCAATTCGGACACGGGTACAATCTTCAGCCTTCATGTCTTCATAGCCCATCAGTCCGACCCATGGACAATAGGCCGGATGCCCGAGGACCCCTTAGTCCAGGACTCCCTCAGTAGCCCCTGAAACTGGCTTAAATGACGAGGAGTCCGGCACGCAAATTGTCTTCGGCATTGCAAGGTGTGTTCCCTCCTATCCGAACTTCAAGATAGTCTTCGGATGCGATAATAGTATCCGGACCTGTCACACACACCATACATAACCGCAGAGAGAATATATTTTTACACGAGTCTAATCTGCTGACAGCTTTTTACAATATGTCATCACGTCTGCCCAGTCACAATTCCATACCGCTTTGATGTTTCGACGCCCCACGTCCCGAGACGAGGTTGCCATTGGCACGTCTTGTCAAAGCATAGATCATGTCCCCTTATCGCGGGATTCTCATCAATGCGGGCATCGGTAACCCAACCGTGCCGTTTATACAGCCCTTGGGAATAGGTGAATCTTAAGGCGAGTGAGGACGCATTTAATATTCGTTGCCTTTATAAGGGGATAAGGGTTCCCTCTTCCTCTCCCACGCCCTCTCTCTGCCTCCGCCTTTCTAATCTCGAGCTCCAGCGCCCAAGTTCTCATCTCCTTTCCACTCAAGCAACCATGTCCCGATCCGGAGGTCAGGGTAAGTGGATGGTCTCCTCCATCAAGGAGGAGGACATTATGGAGCTTCGAGCGGCCGGATACTTGGCGAAGGAGATCACTCACCGCCTGCCGACCGAAGAACAAGTCATCCCCACACCGAAGCCCACCGAGAGGGTAGTTTTCCTCCCCCATTTCTTCCGTGGCTCGGGTTTCCACTCCACCCTTTCGTCTGCGGGCTGATGTATTATTACAGGATAGATTTCCATGATTTGTCCCCGAATTCCTTCCTCAACATCTTGGTGTTTATCGTTGTGTGTGAGGCTTTCCTCCGCATCCAACCCCACTTCGGGTTGTGGCTGAAAGTCTTCAACGTGAAGCCGGAGGTGGTGGATGGACAGTACGCGGAGTGCGGAGGAGCCATGGTGAGCAAGCTGTCCAATGTCTCCTGCCCAAAAAGGTACCTTTGTGGACACGGTAAAGGAGTGGCAGAAGAAGTGGTTCTATATCACAGAACCTCGCGGCATCACCTGGGCCGAAGCTGCCGAATTCTGCTCCGGCGCTCCCATGCGACTCACGTCCTAGGTCGAGAAGAGTCCGGACTAGGGTTTATCTGACGAGCTGATAGCGCTGCAGACGCGCGTTCAAAGCATGGTAACCAAGAAAGTCAAGCTCGTTGATGTGATCCAGGTGATGCTAATTTGCCGGATCCTTCCATGTGAGCGCCGAAGCCGTCCCCTATGGGAGTTCAACCCGAAGAAGGATCAGACCCTGGTGAGGCTCTTCGAGACTACTCACGAAGGCGCATGGAAATTGCTCTTTAAGGTCAATGAGAAACCGTCGGCCATGGATTCAGACCGGGGTCACGATTGTAGACACCTCGCAGCGAGGTATGTTATTTTTCGATGTATCCCCAACTTAATTGTTTCAAGGATGATGTCTGAGTTTATCATTGCATTTCCAGGACTGGATGGAGAGGGCGAAGCGGATCCAGTGTCCGGCTCTGCTGCCTGAAGAACCGTTCATTCCACGTCTAGCGAAGATGCTGGTGCCGGCGCCTTATAAGGCACCGGAGAAGAAGGACAAGGGGGCCAAGAGTCGCCCCCGTTGCAAGGGCACTTCGGACATGACGTCCAAAGATGACGAAGCTCATTCCTCTGTCCCTGAGGACAATGGCGAGGAAGAGAAGGAGGAGGAGGAAAACAACCCTCCTCCTGAGGAGAGGAAGAAGAAGAGGGTGGCTTCGGCGCATCCTGAGGCGGAAACGCCCAAGAAGGGGAAGAACATTCCAGCGGTCAACACCGCATGGGACATTGATAGCAGTCCGGAAAGACACCCCCACACTAAGCCCCAGGCTGCATCGTAAGTGACATGGCTCGCTCATGCGCGCATCCAGCCCTTTCTCTTCATTATCTTAACATAGTTCATTGTGTTATCGCGGTCCGTCCCGCGACCTTATCCAGCAATCATCATCTGGAGGTTCGTTGGCTCCGTCGTTGATGGCGAGCGTGTCGCCACCGCCTGCTTATTCCCCCGAGGCCAGGGACGACACCGAAGTGTTATCCCGGAGGACCTCTTCGAACCGGGAAGGAGCCCAGGACGCTGTCCGGGAGGCGCCACAAGGCGAGACCTCCACTTCCAGACACATGGGGGAGCCGATCCCCATGGAGACTAGCGAAGAGGGCCGCATCCAGTTCGGCCCTTAGCCAAATAAGATTCCGGAGACCCATATGGCTCTGGAGTCGGGCGAGTAGCCCCCTTTGAAGGAGGGGGGGTGCGTCGCTTCCACTGGCGGCCCCTGTCCATCCAGGGGCGCCGGATAACCTGATGGAGGCGCTTCGAGGTGCCTCCATCGTGGACGAGCACCGTGTCCTTATGGGTGCGGTGATCGAGAAGATTCAGTCTGCCAAGAGTGGATTGAATGAAGCCTGGAGCAGCCTGTTGATAGGTTTCGAGGTAAGAAAGAGAAAACCCCAGTGTAGTCTGTAACACCCACAATGCGGCTATATCTCCCATGTGTCGGAGCACCACTTAGAGGAATAACCACAGAGTTGGCTTACAATCGCCACTTCACACAATACATAAATATAGCATTACAATCATCCAGATACAATCAAGGTCCGACTAAGGAACCAAAATAAGGACAACCCCAAATGCATAAGATCCCCGATCGCCCCAACTGGGCTCCACTACTTATCTTCTGGAAAGGAAACATAGTATCGTCCTGAGTCCTCATTGAACTCCCACTTGAGCTCAGACGCATCTCCTGGAATGGTATCATCGGCACCTGCATCTGGTTTTGGAAGTAATCTGTGAGTCACGGGGACTCGGCAATCTCACACCGTCGCGATCAAGACTATTTAAGCTTATGGGTAGGTAAAGGTATGAGGTGGAGCTGCAGCAAGCACTACCATATATGGTGGCTAACATACGCAAATGAGAGCGAGAAGAGAAGGCAAAGCATGTTCGAGAATCTACGATCAAGAAGGATCCTAGACTACTTACGTTCAAGCATAACACGAGACCGTGTTCTCTTCCCGGACTCCACCGAAAAGAGACCATCACGGCTACACACGCGGTTGATCCATTTTAATTAAGTTAAGTGACAAGTTTTCTACAACCGGACATTAACAAATTCCCATCTGCCCATAATCGTGGGCACGGCTTTCGAAAGTTCAAATCCCTGCAGGGGTGTCCCATCTTAGCCCATCACAAGCTCTCATGGTCAACGAAGGATATTCCTTCTCCCAAGACGACCCGATCAGACTCGGAATCCCGGTTACAAGACATCTCGACAATGGTAAAACAATACCAGCAAAGCCACCCGATGTGCCGACAAATCCCGATAGGAGTCACACGTATCTCGTTCTCAGGGCAACACCGGATGAGACTAGCTACGAGTAAAACCAACCCTCACGTTTCTCGAGGTGGCCCCGCAGGCAGCTCAGTTCGTGTTGGAAATATGCCCTAGAGGCAATAATAAAATGGTTATTATTATATTTCTTTGTTCATGATAATTGTCTATTGTTCATGCTATAATTGTGTTATCCAGAAATCATAATACATGTGTGAATACATAGACCACAACACGTCCCTAGTGAGCCTCTAGTTGACTAGCTCGTTGATCAAAACATAGTCATGGTTTCCTGACTATGGACATTGGATGTCATTGATAACGGGATCACATCATTAGGAGAATGATGTGATGGACAAGACCCAATCCTAAGAATAGCTTAAAGATTGTGTAGTTCGTTTGCTAGAGCTTTTCTGAATGTCAAGTATCATTTCCTTAGACCATGAGATTGTGCAACTCCCGGATACCGTAGGAGTGCTTTGGGTGTGAAAAACGTCACAGCGTAACTGGGTGACTATAAAGGTACACTACGGGTATCTCCGAAAGTGTCTGTTGGGTTGGCACAAATCGAGACTGGGGTTTGTCACTCCGTTTGACGGAGAGGTATCTCTGGGCCCACTCGGTAATGCATCATCATAATGAGCTCAATGTGATCAAGTTGTTGATCACAGGATCATGCATTACGGTATGAGTAAAGTGACTTGCCAGTAACGAGATTGAACGAGGTATTGGGATACCGGCGATTGAGTCTCGGGCAAGTAACGTACCGATTGACAAAGGGAATTGTATACGGGATTGATTGAATCCTCGACATCGTGGTTCATCCGATGAGATCATCGAGGAGAATGTGGGAGCCAACATGGGTATCCAGATCCCGCTGTTGGTTATTAACCGGAGAGTCGTCTCGGTCATGTATGCGTGTCTCCCGAACCCGTAGGGTCTACACACTTAAGGTTCAGTGACGCTAGGGTTGTTGAGATATTAGTATACGGTACCGAAAAGTTGTTCGGAGTCCTGGATGAGATCCCATATGTCATGAGGATTTCCGAAATGGTCCGGAGGTGAAGATTTATATATAGGAAGTCAAGTTTCGGCCATCGGGAAAGTTTCGGGGGTAATCGGTATTGTACCGGGACCACCGGAAGGGTCCCGGGGGTCCACCGGGTGGGGCCACCTATCCCGGAGGGCCCCATGGGCTGAAGTGGGAGGGGAACCAGCCCCTAGTGGGCTGGTGCGCCCCCCATGGGCCTTCCCCTGCGCCTAGGGTTGGAAACCCTAGGGGTGGGGGGCGCCGCACTTGGCTTGGGGGGCACTCCACCCCCCTTGGAGATTGCATCCCCTAGGGCCGGCGCCCCCCACTAGGGGTCCTATATATAGTGGGGGGAGGGAGGGCAGCTGCACCCTAGCCCCTGGCGCCTCCCTCTCCCTCCCGTGACACTCCTCACTCTCCTTGAGCTTGGCGAAGCCCTGCTGAGATCACTGTTTCTTCCACCACCACGCCGTGGTGCTGCTGGGTCTCCATCAACCTCTCCTTCCCCCTTGCTGGATCAAGTTGGAGGAGACATCTTCCCAACCATACGTGTTTTGAACGCGGAGGTGTCGTCCGTTCGGCGCTAGGTCATCGGTGATTTGGATCACGGCGAGTACGAATCTATCAACCCCGTTCTCTTGAACGCTTCTGCTCGTGATCTACAAGGGTATGTAGATGCACTCTCCTCTCCCTCATTGCTATATGACTCCATAGATTGATCTTGGTGATGCGTAGAAAATTTTAAAATTCTGCTACGTTCCTCAATAGTGGCATCATGAGCTAGGTCTATGCATAGTTTCTATGCACGAGTAGAACACAAAGCAGTTGTGGGCGTCGATATTGTCAATTTACTTGCCGTTACTAGTCTTATCTTGATTCGGCGGCATCGTGGGATGAAGCGGCCTGGACCGACCTTACATGTATGCTTACGTGAGACTGGTTCCACCGACTGACATGCACTAGTTGCATAAGGTGGCTAGCGGGTGTCTGTCTCTCCCACTTTAGTCGGATCGGATTCGATGAAAAGGGTCCTTATGAAGGGCAAATAGAAATTGGCATATCACATTGTGGTTTTGGCGTAGGTAAGAAACGTTCTTGCTAGAAACCTATAGCAGGCACGTAAAAACTTGCAACAACAATTAGAGGACGTCTAACTTGTTTTTGCAGCATGTGCCGTGTGATGTGATATGGCCAAAACGATGTGATGAATGATATATGTGATGTATGAGATTGATCATGTTCTTGTAATAGGAATCACTACTTGCATGTCGATGAGTATGACAACCGGCAGGAGCCATAGGAGTTGTCTTAACTTATTTATGACCCGCGTGTCAATATAAACGTCATGTAATTACTTTACTTTATTGCTAAAGCGTTAGCCATAGTAGTAGAAGTAATAGATGACGAGACAACTTCAAGAAGACACGATGATGGAGATCATGGTGTCATGCCGGTGACAACAATGATCATGGAGCCCCAAAGATGGATATCAAAAGGAGCAAATGATATTGGCCATATCATGTCACTATTTGATTGCATGTGATGTTTATCATGTTTTAAATCTTATTTGCTTAGAACGACGGTAGCTTAAATAAGATGATCCCTCGTAATAATTTCAAGAATTGTTCCCCCTAACTGTGCACCATTGCGAAGGTTCGTTGTTTCGAAGAACCACGTGATGATCGGGTGTGATAGATTCTAATGTTCGAATACAATGGGTGTAAGCCAGATTTACATACGCAATACACTTAGGTTGACTTGACGAGCCTAGCATGTACAGACATGGCCTCGGAACACGGAAGACCGAAAGGTCGAGCATGAGTCGTATAGAAGATACGATCAGCATGAAGATGTTCACCGATGTTGACTAGTCCGTCTCACGTGATGATCGGACACGGCCTAGTTGACTCGAATCATGTTTCACTTAGATGACTAGAGGGATGTCTATCTGAGTGGGAGTTCATTGAATAATTTGATTAGATGAACTTAATTATTATGAACTTAGTCTAAAATCTTTACACTATGTCTTGTAGATCAAATGACCCACGCTAATGTTGCCACCACAACTTCAACGCGTTCCTAGAGAAAACCAAGCTGAAAGATGATGGCAACAACTATACGGACTGGGTCCGGAACCTGAGGATCATCCTCATAGCTGCCAAGAAAGATTATGTCCTAGAAGCACCGCTAGGTGATGCATCCATCCCAGAGAACCAAGACGTTATGAACGCTTGGTAGTTACGTGCTGATGATTACTCCCTCGTTCAGTGCGGCATGCTTTACAGCTTAGAACCGGGGCTCCAAAAGCGTTTTGAGCGACACGGAGCATATGAGATGTTCAAAGAGCTGAAAATGGTTTTCCAAGCTCATGCTTGGGTCGAGAGATATGAAGTCTCCGACAAGTTCTTTAGTTGTAAGATGGAGGAAAATAGTTCTGTCAATGAGCACATACTCAAAATGTCTGGGTAGCATAACCGGTTGACTCAGCTGGGAGTTAATCTCCCGGATGACGCGGTCATTGACAGAATCCTTCAGTCGCTTCCACTGAGCTACAAGAGCTTTGTGATGAACTTCAATATGCAGGGGATGGAAAAGACCATTCCTGAGGTATATTCAATGCTGAAATCAGCGGAGGTAGAAATCAAAAAGGAACATCAAGTGTTGATGGTGAATAAAACCACTAAGTTCAAGAAAGGCAAGGGTAAAAACAACTTCAAGAAGGACGACAAGGGAGTTGCCACGCCCGGTAAGCAAGCTGCGGGGAAGAAGTCAAAGAATGGACCCAAGCCTGAGATTGAGTGTTTTTATTGCAAGGGAAGTGGTCACTGGAAGCGGAACTGCCCCAAATACTTAGCGGACAAGAAGGCCAGCAACACTAAAGGTATATGTGATATACATGTAATTGATGTGTACCTTACCAGTACTCATAGTAGCTCCTGGGTAGTTGATACCGGTGTGGTTGCTCACATTTGTAACTCAAAGCGGGAGCTGCGGAATAAGCGGAGACTGGCGAAGGACGAGGTGACGATGCGCGTCGGGAATGGTTCCAAGGTCGATGTGATTGCCGTCGGCACGCTGCCTCTACATTTGCCTACGAGATTAGTTTTGAACCTCAATAATTGTTATTTAGTGCCAGCTTTGAGCATGAACATTGTATCAGGATCTCATTTAATTCGAGATGGCTACTCATTTAAATCCGAGAATAATGGTTGTTCTATTTATATGAGAGATATGTTTTATGGTCATGCTCCACTGGTGAATGGTTTATTCTTAATGAATCCCGAGCGTAATGTTACACATATTCATAGTGTGAATACCAAAAGAAGTAAGGTTGATAATGGTAGTCCCACATACTTGTGGCACTGCCGCCTTGGTCACATAGGTGTCAAATGCATGAAGAAGCTCCATGCAGATGGACTTTTGGAGTCTCTTGATTACGAATCATTTGACACGTGCGAACCATGCCTCATGGGTAAAATGACCAAGACTCTGTTCTCAGGAACAATGGAGCGAGCAACCAACTTATTGGAAATCATACATACTGATGTGTGCGGACCAATGAGTGTTGAGGCTCGCGGTGGCTATCGTTATGTTCTCACCCTCACTGATGACTTGAGTAGATATGGGTATGTCTACTTGATGAAACACAAGTCTGAGACCTTTGAAAAGTTCAAGGAATTTCAGAGTGAGGTTGAGAATCGCCGTGACAGGAAAATCAAGTTCTTGCGATCAGATCGTGGGGGAGAATACTTGAGTCACGAATTTTGCACACACTTAAGGAAATGTGGAATAGTTTCACAACTCATGCCGCCTGGAACACCTCACGTAATGGTGTGTCCGAATGTAGTAATCGCACTCTATTGGATATGGTGCGATCTATGATGTCTCTTACCGATCTACCGCTATCATTTTGGGGCTATGCTTTAGAGACTGCTGCATTCACTTTAAATAGGGCTCCGTCGAAATCCGTTGAGACGACACCGTATGAATTATGGTTTGGGAAGAAACCTAAGCTGTCATTTCTAGAAGTTTGGGGATGCGGTGCTTATGTCAAGAAACTTCAACCTGAAAAGCTCGAACCCAAATCGGAAAAATGCGTCTTCATAGGATACCCTAAAGAAACTATTGGGTATACCTTCTACCTCAGATCCGAAGGCAAGATCTTTGTTGCCAAGAATGGATCCTTTCTAGAGAAAGAGTTTCTCTCGAAAGAAATAAGTGGGAGGAAAGTAGAAATTGATGAAGTACTACCTCTTGAACCGGAGAGTGGCGCAACTCAGGAAAATGTTCCTGAGGTGCCTGCACCGACTAGAGAGGAAGTTAATGATGATGATCATGAAACTTCAGATCAAGTTGCTACTGAACTTCGTAGGTCCACAAGGACACGTTCCGCACCAGAGTGGTACGACAACCCTGTCCTGGAAATCATGTTGTTAGACAACGGTCAACCTTCGAACTATGAGGAAGCGATGGCGGGCCCAGATTCCAACAAATGGCTGGAAGCCATGAAATCCGAGATAGGATCCGTGTATGAAAACGAAGTATGGACTTTGACTGACTTGCCCGATGATCGGCGAGCCATAGAAAATAAATGGATCTTTAAGAAGAAGACAGATGCGGATGGTAATATAACCATCTATAAAGCTCGTCTTGTCGCTAAGGGTTATCGACAAGTTCAAGGAGTTGACTACGATGAGACTTTCTCACCCGTAGCGAAGCTGAAGTCCGTCCGAATCATGTTAGCAATTGCCGCATTCTATGATTATGAGATATGGCAAATGGACGTCAAAACGACATTCTTTAATGGTTTCCTTAAGGAAGAATTGTATATGATGCAGCCGGAAGGTTTTGTCGATCCTAAGAATGCTGACAAGGTGTGCAAGCTCCAATGCTCGATTTATGGGCTGGTGCAAGCATCTCGGAGTTGGAACATTTGTTTTGATGAGATGATCAAAGCGTTTGGGTTTACGCAGACTTATGGAGTAGCCCGCATTTACAAGAAAGTGAGTGGGAGCTCTGTAGCATTTCTCATATTGTATGTGGATGACATACTGTTGATGGGAAATGATATAGAATTCTTGGAAAGCATAAAGGCCTACTTAAACAAGTGTTTTTCAATGAGGGATCTTGGAGAAGCTGCTTACATATTAGGCATCAAGATCTATAGAGATAGATCGAGACGCCTCATTGGTCTTTCACAGAGTACGCACCTTGATAAGATATTGAAGAAGTTCAATATGGATCAGTCAAAGAAGGAGTTCTTGCATGTATTGCAAGGTATGAGATTGAGCACGGCTCAATGCCCAACCACGGCAGAAGATAGAGAAAAGATGGGTGTCGTCCCCTATGCCTGGGCCATAGGGTCTATCATGTATGCTATGCTGTGTACCAGACCTGATGTAAACCTTGCCGTAGGTTTGGTAGGAAGGTACCAAGTAATCCCTGCATGGAACACTGGACAACGGTCAAGAATATCCTGAAGTACCTGAAGAGGACTAAGGATATGTTTCTCGTTTATGGAGGTGACGAAGAGCTCGTCGTAAAGGGTTACGTCGATGCTAGCTTCAACACAGATCTAGATGACTCTAAGTCACAAACTGGATATGTGTATATTTTGAATGGTGGGGCTATAAGCTGGTGCAGTTGCAAGCAAAGCATTGTGGCGGTATCTACATGTGAAGCGGAGTACATGGCAGCCTCGGAGGCAGCACAAGAGGCAATATGGGTGAAGGAGTTCATTACCGACCTAGGAGTCATACCCAATGCATCGGGCCCGATAACTCTCTTCTGTGACAACACTGGAGCTATTGCCCTTGCCAAGGAGCCCAGGTTTCACAGGAAGACCAGGCATATCAAGCGTCGCTTCAACTCCATTCGTGAAAGTGTTCAAAATGGAGACATAGATATTTGTAAAGTACATACAGACCTGAATGTGGCAGATCCTTGACTAAACCTCTCCCTAGAGCAAAACATGATCAACACCAGAACAACATGGGTGTTTGATTCATCAGAATGTAACTATACTATTGACTCTAGTGCAAGTGGGAGACTGTTGGAAATATGCCCTAGAGGCAATAATAAAATGGTTATTATTATATTTCTTTGTTCATGATAACTGTCTATTGTTCATGCTATAATTGTGTTATCCATAAATCGTAATACATGTGTGAATACATACACCACAACACGTCCCTAGTGAGCCTCTAGTTGACTAGCTCATTGATCAAAAGATAGTAATGGTTTCCTGACTATGGACATTGGATGTCATTGATAACGGGATCACATCATTAGGAGAATGATGTGATGGACAAGACCCAATCCTAAGCATATCTTAAAGATCGTGTAGTTCGTTTGCTAGAGCTTTTCCGAATGTCAAGTATCATTTCCTTAGACCATGAGATTGTGCAACTCCCGGATACCATAGGAGTGCTTTGGGTGTGCCAAACGTCACAATGTAACTGGGTGACTATAAAGGTACACTACGGGTATCTTCGAAAGTGTCTGTTGGGTTGGCATGAATCGAGACTGGGATTTGTCACTCCGTATGATGGAGAGGTATCTCTGGGCCCACTCGGTAATGCATCATCATAATGAGATCAATGTGATCAAGTGGTTGATCACGGGATCATGCATTACGGTACGAGTAAAGTGACTGGCCGGTAACGAGATTGAACGAGGTATTGGGATACCGATGTGACCAGGCCGCGCCGAGAGCACCAGGGCGGTGGACGACGGCGAGGCCTAGGAAGGGAACGATACGGAGGCAGGGAAGACTTGACAGTTGTTTCCCACGCGGAGGGGAGTGCGACTGTACGAGGGTTTACTGATTTGTCTACCGTCGCCGGAGAATAACAGCAGGTGTGGGTTAGTAGAGGGATGGCTAGGCCGGTGATGGGAGTATGGTGGGGCGGTGAGGCCTGCGCAGCAGCAGAGCCGGCCGTGGGGAGGAGGGAGCAGGCAGTCCCGCCGGCGCCTGTTTGAGCGGCTGGAGCAGGAAGAGCAGAGATTGAAGAAGCACGACGGTCATTGGATGGACATCCAACAGTCACTGCTTGTGCGTCAACCTTTTTTTAGGAAAGCCTCAAATCTGTGGAAAACATCATACAACCATCTGCCATCATTTCTAATAATTTACAGCCCATTTGCTAATTATTAAGGTTTTTTTGGAGCACATATTCTTTTTGTTAGCATTACAGCCCATATTGTGGCCACGGTTAAAAAATTATACGAAATTTTGCATATTTCGGAGTGGCCAAACTGTTTTTAATCCCGAAATTTTAACTCACATTCAAACTGATTTTAAAAATAAATGTATATCAATATAAAATCCAACAAATTCTCCATGCATAAAAATTAATGTAATTTCAAATCTCGAAATGAAGAAAAGATATTTGAAACTAATTGCCGGTTTGATGTGTTTTAAAAATGTATAGCCCATTTCTCATTACTGATGGGCCATTTTCTCGGCAAGCCGAATGAAAGCTCTCCTCGTCTTGAAAGATTTGCAGCCCAACAGGCCTGACAAAGCGACTTACTTGGCAAATCACAAAAAAACTGGGATGTGGCCGTGGACCCAGCTGTCAGCCTCTCCATGTACAGTACTCTTCTGATGGAATGTCGTTGACCACGTTGCCACGCCGCGCCGAGAGCACCAAGGCGGTGGACGACGGCGAGGCCTAGGAAGGGGACGACGCGGAGCCGGGGAAGACGCGGCAGTGGATGCCCACGCGGAGAGTAGTACGCGGGTTCACTGGTTCGGCTGCGGTGTGAGGCTGCCGTCGCTGCATTGCCTGGCTAGTGGTGGGAGTAGTAGGGGGCGATGAGGCCTCATCGGTAGCACAGCTGGCCACTGGCGGCAGGAGCAGGCGGTCTCCCCGGTGCTGGTTTGGGCGGCTGGTGCAAGAAGAGCATCGATTGAAGAAGCAGCAGGACCGTTCGATTCAAATCCAATGGTTACTACTGCTAGAATCGTTTGTTGACTAAGTTGACAAGCCCTGCATACGCGTCAACTTAGTAGGCCGACAGGTCAGCCTCCCAACCGGTGTGCCCCAAATGTCAGTGGGAGGAATCATTTTTTTTGCGTCATAAGGAGGCAGTTGATTGCGTGCGGCCAGGCCAGCGGAGGGAGTAGGGTGGGCCGGGGAAGCCTGCGCGGCATCACAGCGGGCCACAAGAGGAGGGAGTAGGCAGTCCCGCCGGCGCTAGTTTAGGCGGCTGGAGCAGGAAGATCAGAGATTGAAGAAGCACGTCGGCCGTTGGATGGACATCCAACACAAACTGCTGCTAGAATTGTGTGTTCACTGACAAAGCCTCGCGTAAACAAGTCAGCCTCGAAATCTATGGCGTGTACAGCCCATTTGCTATTATTTTTATAAATTTTACTCATTTTCTAATTCATATGGAATTTATTGCAGCCCGTTTTCCATTTTTAGAATTGCTAGCCATTTTCTGGTCAGTACCAGGGTCAAAAAATTAACTAAATATGTGGGAAATTTTGAAAATTCGCAAATTTTTGCTGGGGAACAAAATATTCTTAATCCAAAAATTAATAGCCATACTAAAACAAATTTAAAAATAAATGAGTACTATGTCATGTTAAATCCAATAAAATATGTATGAGGTATCAGTGAAGAACAAAAACAAAAAAAGAAACTTATATCCCATTTGCTATAATTTTTTTGGAATTTTTAACCCCTTTTGATATTACTTTTAACAGACATTGACCATACTCTTAAGCCAGGCCGGAATGCATCCCTCCTCGTCTTGAAAGATTTGCAGCCCAGTAATTCGGTGAAAACAAATAGGCCTAGCTTGGGTATTCTTCAAAAAGAAATACTGGGCTACCTATTTTCCCAAAGAACTGGTGCATGAGCATTTAGCTTTATTTATTTACCTATTTATGTTTAGGGGACCATGAGCATGTACCTGGGCTGGATTCATGAGAGAGCCTCCCTTCCAGTTAATTATGGGCTTCTCTATTGGGCCTTTATCAGTGGGCTGCATGTTATCAACAAGTGGAAAATCTGTTCCGAGTTTAAAAAAAGTGTGTTCTGTATGATAAATAGTATGCACTACGTACGGTATGGGGCATTAAAGGATGGAACCGTGCAACAACTTCCAAAACATTGTGTTTGTCGTTCTAACAACATATTTATTCAACCAACAGACGAAATATACTACTGATTGTACATTGAAAATAGCAGCAGCAGCAACCAGGGCTGGGGGTGCAACAGAAGCAGTAAGCAGGCCAGAAGAGTGAAGACGCAGCTCTCTCTTCCAAACCAAACATCAGCCATCATTACAAAAGGGCTACCAAAAAAAACAAGTGTATGCATCAAACTGAATAAAGATCCTACTACACCAAGTGTACGCATCTAACTAACTGGCTCAGTTATACGTTACTATTTATTAAGCTATGGAGATTGGCTAACGGCTTGAACCAGATGGGTGCCTGACGGGGGAAACTCCAGCCAGCAGGTAGAAGTCTGATACTTGCGACCCTCTCTCCTACTTTGTTCTACAGGGCGTGGCGGCACATATCAGGGTATGGTGCATGCAGAGACGCATGGTACGCTGTCTACACGCAGTTTTGCCTGATGAACGAAACCACGCTGCCATCATGATCCTTGCCGTCGGTTATCTCCTGGTTAATCAGATAATTTAGTCCGACAAACAGAGAGCGTGTACCAAGGCTACTTACCAGCCTCCAGTCAAAAATTCCTAAAGGCCCAGAGAAGCTGGGATCCTGCTCAAAGACCTTGCAGTGACCATGATTGTATTCCACGAAACAACACGTCCGGTACGTGCGAACGATCATCAATCTTTCACCGTCGTCTGATCGAGCCAGGAACCAACTGCAACTGCCATGCCGCTTTTCTTTGAAAGGTTCTGGGATTAGGAAGGGTAGGGACACCAGGCGGCCTACAACATCATATCAAGTTGGAGTCAAATAAAAAAGGGCTCTTGGTTTAGTCGATCTTAAGAACAGCATGTTATGAGCATGAATATTTTTTCAGCAAATGTTGACAGTAATATAAGAAAGCCATCATGATATCATAGGAAAGTAACATACTGCTGTAACAGCCGTTTGTAGCGATGACTGGAGTAGGCCAGCAATACGTTCAGCCATAGAAGGAGTCGACAGCGTAAATGAAGCCCTTGTGTTCAATGGCATCAGAGAACCATGGAGGATGTATGATCCTGCGATGGACGTGCAGATTTATCCACTTACCGCAGTGACCTGTCAGATAGGCGAGACCGCGGTTGAAGAACGCAATTAGCCTGAAGTCTTTATAATTCGCAGATCTTGTGGGCACTTGGCAGATTACTAGCAAATCAAACTTGGTATCATGTTGGCTACTGTAAGATTCCGAGTATTCTGGGCCGCGGTGCCAAAGTAGTGTAGTGTTAATCGAAGGAAGGGGGGTCAGTCGCCGGGTGTAGACCTCCACGAGCATTCAGCTGCCGCGCCGTCGACGAGCACCATCCAAGACGTGTTCATGCCGACCCAGTAGATACCGTTAATGTAGTTGAGGCTGACGGGGATCGGATCGCAGTCAAGGGGGTTGATGCTCGCCACCCTACGATCGTTATGCTGCGTGACACGCCGTTTCTAAAGATCAGGCGGCATCAGCAAGCAAGGAGCTGGCTTAAAAAGCTCCGGCCTGAGGGCTTTGAGTAAACGGTATAGCCCCGACGAGCACGCGGCGAGCGGCATGGTACTGAGATTGTCCACACGCGAAACAATGAGCTTGATTACCTCTGTGGGGAGCGAATTCCAGCCACTCTTTCGGCGGACGCTGCTCGGTTCTACCATTGTTAGTGCTTGGGTTTCGGATGAGGGGGGAGGCGCCTTAGCGGGGATGGAAGATTGGACGAGATTATGTGCGGACAAAGATGGAGAAGCGAATATGTGCTTCGGGAAGTGTACAGGTGATGATGACTACAGCATGCCGCTTGACTTACGAGACACATACTAGCAGCATAGGGTCATGTCGATGCCAGACAACTTGCTTGAGTGATCACAGTACTGGTACTCCCTACAATGCTATGCCCTAACTTGCTTGAGTAGAGTAGTAGAGTAGGACTCTGCTCTACTACTAGCACCGGAGGAGTAGTATATTCTAATCTAAAATAGTTACAAACTTCTTCAATGCCCGAGCGTGGAACGACTACGAACCATGCTCAAAGATCGTGTCTACGTGGTGTTTGGACATGGACGACATCCTCAACGCCAACGGTGCAGCTCCCGTTGCACCGTATGTGTTTCTGTCTTTCCTGTTCGAAATCATGGAAAAATTCATGTTTCTACTCTGTATCCAACTACTATGCTAGTCCACATGATTAGTTGTGAACGATGACTTCTTCCCCGACCTTGGCAACCTCATCCTCGACGACATGGGCGACAACATCAACGCCGGCAACTAGTGAGATACAGGGTGTAGGAAGCGGTTTGGGAATTTGCATGCCTTTCCGACCAGTGAGATACTCCGTACAAAGTATGACAGAGAAATAATCATAGAGAAGGAAGCTAAAAGTAAACAATCAAACGAGAATTTTTGCTTTTGTTTTGCATTGAATCGTTTCACAAGCTTGACTAGTGCTGTTTTTCTACTTTTACAAAAACCGCATCGTAATGTTAAAACGTGCATTTGCACGTACATAAGTAATAGTAGTACTCCCTCCATCTAGGTGTATAAGTCTTCCCTCCTTCTTGGTCACGGTGCACAACCGAAGATGACTTATTGACCTGGACGGAGGGAGTAGCACAGTCTGCAAGCATATATCGAGAGAGATGTGTAGTGCGATAGTGGAAAAAATTTACTCGTATATGAGGCCAGGTCTCACGGTTAGCAGGTGAGCCCCGTCTTGATGGATGACATGTGGCTTTTAAGTGGGGGTGGGGATGTTTTGTGATTTGTGAATGCCACGTGTCATCCATCAGGATGGTTCTCGCGTGAGACCTGGTCTCATAGAATTCTTTTCCTACAATACTATAGTAAACTTTGTGTTATATGCACGTACTTGCAAAATGCATACGAATACACAAGGTTTCCAAACTTTCCATTTTACATACTTAATTAAGGACGCTAAAAATTCCTGAATGTTCGGGATTTATCACTTGCGGCGCGCCACGAGTGCCCTGGTGCACGGCCGTTTCCCAGCGCGCTGACACAACGCCTCTTCCTCAGCCTCGCAACTCGCAAGGTGCTGATTGGTGGCTTGCCGGCGGGCGAGCGCGATCTCACCGGTGTGGTGATCTGGCGCCAACAGGTACTCCTCCTCGTTGGAAGCGTGCACCCAGTCCACGTAGCGCCTAGCGTAGATGAGGCGCTTGGGCCCGACTGCACTCAGGTCGTCGGCACGGGCGTCCTCCACCACCCTCACGGCCCTTGCACGAGCCTTCTGCCAAAGAGCCAGTTGCCTGACTCTCTCGGACGCGACATAGGCCTCCCAGGCAGCTTGTTCCGTGGTGCACTTCTCTTCCTCGGCCTTCTTCTGTGCCTCTATTTTGGCGCGCTTTTCTGGAGGCAAAGCCTCCCACAAGGAAACATCCATTTCTTTCCAAAGCTCCTCAAGGCTGGGGGCTCGGCGGGCAGCACAGCGTTCTCCTCATAGCGGGGAGCCTACGCGTCCTCCGGCGCGCATGCCGGCGAGATTGGGAACACTGACGCGTCCTCCTCGACTAGTGGCGGCGAGGAACGGAACGATGACGCGTCGCGTAGCGGCGAGGACCGGAACACCGACGCGTCCTCCTCGACTAGTGGCGGCGAGGAACGGAACAGCGACGCGTGACCGTCCACGCGGTGCAGCGAGGGGCTCCTAGGGATTTGGAGGGGCGATGCCATGGTGGTCGACGTGAGAGGGAGGGGGGGATAGCAATGAACATGAACGTGAGGGGGAGGAGATAGCGATGTCGTGGGAGGCGTAGTATTTATAGTGAGCAATGGCACACCTACGTAAGATATGGAATGAGCTGCACTGACTTAACTGCCGGTCCAATTGCGTCACCGACATGTGGGCCAGACCCCTGTTGGGCCCATATGTCAGTGACCGAATGCACCTGCAGTTAAGTAACAGCTATGTGGGCATATTTGTTGGAGTAAATTACGGGGGAGCGAAGGGGTGGAAATATTGCTGGTCACAATGGATTGGACGAGCGTGGGGGGGGGAGAGTCATGCATGCAGATTTTTTCACACGGGGTGAAGTGGTGGGACCGCCGGAGGGAGAAGGAGAGTTTGGCAGGCATATTGTTTCCACACATGGAGAGGAAAAAATTTGGAGACGAACGGTCTTCCTGTAGGTATGGGGAACGGTGCGTAATAAGTCATCTTGCATGCCGGGCTAGGTATAGTCTCAAGTCATTAAAACAAACATGCCCCACACATGTTCATATTTCAAGGTGCACTAAATTATTGCATGCGATGATTAAGGCTGGCCATAATGGTGGTATCTTAGCTGGTATCATGCACACGGGAATAGCAAACATGCTGATGTGGCAAAGAATTAAAGAAGAGAGGGGGGTTAGAGTAACTAGAGTTCATGCATGCATTGGTAAACACATGTTTGGTGGAGAACGACAGCACTAGTTGAGTACTTTTGCAGACTTCAAAAACTATTCCACAATGTGTCAACATTCACAATGTCAAATCAATATTTTTACACTCATTATAAAACGTTGTTCTTATACTAGTACTAGTTGAGTACTCATTATAATCAGTACTCCCTCCGTCTAGGTGAGCAAGTCATCTTAGATTGTGCACTATGACCAAGGAGGAGGGGAAAACGAGAGATCTTAATGTTTATAATCAGTACTCCCTCCGTCTACGTGAGCAAGTCATCTTAGATTGTGCACTGTGACCAAGGAGGAGGGGAAAATGAGAGATCTTAATGTTTATTTGCTAATTAATAGCATTGCATGCAATGAACTAACCACTGCATGTCATGTTTGGTAGTCTCAAGTCATTAAAAGCAGGCACACCCACATCTCCTATTGGTTGATATGTCAAGAAACAAGAAACGAGGTAGAAGTTAATGCACCGCGCCTAAGGGGGTGTTTGTTTCCAGGGACTTTTTTGTGTAGGAACTAGAAAAAGTCTCTCTTAGAGGCTTTTTTACCAAACGGAAGGGACTTTTTAGGGACTAAACTAGGCATTAGGGACTAAATAAAGAAGACTCTCAAGGAGAGTCTTTTTGGGACTTTTCCAACAATGCCTCTCCATGCACCTATTAGCCCGCCACCCCATGGTGTTGTTTGATTGTTATTTTTTATATACTAGGGGTAACATGGTCATTTAATAACCTATAGGAAGGGACTAGGGACTTTTTAGTCTCTGGAAACAAATAGGAAGAGACTTTTTAGGGACTAGAGACTTTTTGTTGGGACTACAAAAAGTCCTAGGACTAGAGAACCAAACACCACCTAAGTGTTTTGGGAGTATTGTAGATATTGATATTTTTAGTATAAATTTGGTCGTGGGATTTCATTGATGCCTGTCAAAGCGTTGATAGGTCTGCTATGCGTGACCTGAAGATGAAAGCGTTGAGCATCTCAAAGTTGATCAACAATCTTCAATTGTCAAAGATTAGCCATTCAACCAATAAGGTGGCACACTTAATCGCTAAGTATAGCTTTGACAATAGATTAGATGGTATTCTTGTAAATAACGTACCGCCCTGTGTGGTGAATATTGTATCGAATGAGTGTACTGGTGTGGCTGGTTAATTAATATAAGGTGGTGTTCAAAAAAAGTATAAATTTGGTCAAACACTTTGCAAACGATTGACGGGAGTAAAAAGGACCAGAGGGAGTATCATGCATGCGGAGTAGGCAAAAAATTGCTTGTCTAAAAAAGGCAAAAAAATTGCTTATTTATAGCCTGTCGAAGTCTCAAAGGGCGCGACCGCGTGAGGGAGGCGAAGGTCGTGGGAGGCGCGACGTTTGACGGAATTAAGTGAAGTTACATCCACGCGTCGGCATGGCGTGCGAATAGGCAGAAGCTATACCGTCAGGCCTACGATATGGGTCTAGTAGACATGACATCTAGTGGGTCCCGCATAGTTCTCGATAACTCTTTGGGGGCTTGCAGCCGTTTATCCACCGGGCAAGCCAGCACCCCCACGCCGTTCGCACGCCCTACTTGTCCCCCTCTTCTACCTTACAATAGTTCGCTCCCAGTCGTCCCGTCCTTTCACATTAATTCGCTCCCAGTTTTTTTGCGGGGTACAACAGTTCAACTTCTCCTAACCCTCCTCCAAAATCCATGGCCTCCCAAATCTCCATGGTCGCTGCTGAGTACCAGGTTAGAGCCATCACAGGCGATCAGTTCATCGTCATCGACACACGTGGATCCGATACGGTGAAAGTATGGCTTGCTTGCTTCCTACGCATGTTCAACAGTTCAACGGATGAGTGGGTCGCTGGGCTAGATGTTGAGTACACCACAGTCCTGGGACGAGAGAAGGATCTAAAGGACGAAGAGAGGAAGAAGCCCTCCGTGATCCTGGTTTGCATACATAACATTTGCTTGGTCTACCACATATGCCATGCCGACATTGAGTGCCAGGATTTAAAGAACTTCCTGAAGGACAAAATAGTGAAATTCGTTACTTTAGGCTTTAAGAATGACAGTGACGTCCTGTGTCGGATAGGTCTCGTTGTAGGCCAGCCCTTCGATCTCAAGAAGGCAAGCCTGGTGTCCTCCTCTCAACCTTCAATGATGACCCTGGCAGCAGCCTTGATTGATCCTTCGTATGCTAAACTGAAGAAACCTCATCACGAGTTTCATCATGCATGGGAGTCGAAGACATTAGATGAAGATCACATCCTGTACGCAGCAATGGATGCCTACCTTTGTTTAAATATCTACAAGGGTTGGATGAAGAAGCAGAGCCCAATGTCCGGTTCAAGCAAAGAAGCATCGGCGAAGAGGAAGAGGAAGAGGGACGAGGACGAAGTCGAGGACGTGGACTCGGACTCCAAGTAGGTGGAAGTGCTGTCGCTCATGCTGGTTCTACTGCAGTGTCAAGCGGACTAGTTGCTTATTAGTTTATTTTCAAGGGTGTGTTGTGCTGAGGCCCCAGCAGAACTATGGGGCTTTTTGGATTGTGACTATCTTTGCCATATGTTGCCACATGATTTTTGCCACATTTGTCACACTTGCCTTACTTGAGTTGCTCAAATTGTTAGCCATACTTTGGCTTGCCTAAGGGAATCTTGCCACACTTTTTTTGTCTATGACATGTGGGGTTCACTGCTCATAAAAAATTCCTTGTCTCAAGTGTGGCTAGAACCAAACACCTACCTAACTTGGTCAAACTTGCCTAAGGTTAGGTGTGGCAAAGTGTGGCAATGTGTGGCTAGGAACCAAACAGCCCCTATGTTTATGTTCTTTCTCATTATTTGAACTCTTTAGTACAAACAGTAGTACTAGTACTATGTCTTACTACTATTCTTCTTGCAGTTGGTACTACTGCTCGTATCTTCGTGTTCCTACTGTACTTATTACGTTCATACTAGTAGTATAATTTGGGTCAGTCGATTTGTGAATGAAGTTCGACGGAGCGAAGGAAGAAGACGGCAGAAGAGGTGGAAGAAGCCCTTCTAGCCATCCATGTTGCATCAAACGGCTCAGATGAGTCGATTGACCCAAATTACTCCATCAGATTGCAGGATCCATGTGGCATTCAAGGTCTCGAAGGTAGATTCCGTGTCCGCACCCGATATGCAGGCTCGACGCGCGCGCGACCGGCTTCCGCCGCGACAGCCACCATGCGCGCCTCCTCCGCGCAGGCTGAGACGACAATGACACACTAGTTCCTCCTCGCCGACGTGCTGGAGCACGCACTCATCCTCCTCTTTGTACGTTGCGTGCATAGACGCGACTCCACCAGCTGCTCGCGTGCTTGGAAGCGCGGCGGCATCGCGAGGAGGGACTGCAGATGACGTGAGTGGGCGAGTCTTCGGCTTCATGGCACAGGGATGGCGGCGACACGGCGGTGATGGGCGAGAAATTGTTGGCCGGAGCAGGCGGGCGCCGGCATGCACAACGGCGGCGGCGGCATATTGATGAGTGCGCGTGTGGGAGCTTACTTAAGTTTTATATATAAGGTTGGTCAAACTTAAAAGAAAACCGTACTAGTACACGTAAACATTAAACTTAGGCAGCCCTTTTATGAGTTACTAGCTTATGTTCTTGCCCATTGTGACCAGCCTTAGTACCACGACCACGATACAGAATCCTGTGCAAGCGCGTGAACCGCGGTCGCACGGTGGATCGAACGGTGCATCACCGTGTCGCGCTCGAAGAACATCCACGGAACCTTTTTGTGTGTGTGAAAACAATCCTTGAATATTACTCAACTTTTTTTTCCTGTGAAAGTTCTTGACGCTGCAATATTTCCATATATTTCAATTTAGCTCCAGTTCGTGTTTATTTGGATTTGGACGTTTTAGGTGCACCCAAGTTTTTTTAATACTGATTTTGTGTGTGTGACTGAGAGAGAACGTGTGTATGTGTCCATATGTGTGTTGTGGCGGAAGGGCAATGTGGAGACGGTGTGCGTGTGATACAGACATAGAGAGGTCTGAATGTGCAAATGATCGTGCATGAGTGAGATATAGATAAATGCCGATATGTTGTGTATACATGAGAGAACGGTCTTCTAGTTTACTTGTGTGTGTGTGTGAGAGAGAGAGAGAGGGAGAGAGAGACAGAGAGAGGAGCATCCGTAACACAACAACCATCTCTCTCGATTTGTCCGTCCCTCACACGGTCGCATGCAACACATGAATCTAAAAGCTCTCTCTGCACGTTTCATTCACACATTGGGATATGTCAAAATGTTGCTTCTATAATGGCTGATGTAGAGTTATGGTTGTTCTTGTTGCATCCTACAAAGTAATAACTATGAATTGCATTTAGATTCTCATTTGACTGGGATTATGTGAGTTTGAGGATGTTGTGAAGTACTATAGACCTTGTATACATCTTGGGATTCGACCATGATTGTAACTATTGAATTGTATAGACCATTACATTCGAAGTCAATAGCCTAATATATTTATTTCACAATTTTAACAAATGATTAGTTCACTACAAACTAAGAAAACAAATGTGTACTCCCTCCGTTTTTATTTAAGTCCGCGTATTAGCATTGTTCAAAGTCAAGTTTTGTAAACTCTCAGAAAGCTTATAACAAAAAATATTAACATATACAATAACAAATAAATACCATTAGATTCATTATTGAATGTACTTTCACATCATACATATTTGTTATGGTAAATGTTTATATTTTTCTATAAACTTAGTCAAACTTTAGGAAGTTTGACTTCGGTCAAACCTAATATGCAGAGTTTACTACTACTACTCGCTAGTTACTTAGCCGAATCACTCAACACGCCACACGGGGAGTTCATTGTCACAAAATTTTGAGGTCGGCGGGAAAATCTCCCGCGACCCTGATTCAAGCAGTGGGAAGTTACCATCATAGCCTTCGGAACAGGCCTACGAATGACGCTTGGTAGGGGGCTATTTTCGTAAATTCAGGTTCACCCTACCCAGCCAACCCCACCCCGGCACCCAGAGTAGTACACTTGAATACTCCCCAATTTCTATCCCCACCGCAAAATAGACTTCTCCATGGCATCGCAGGCTTTGTGCTCCTCCCCTTTACATCGGCGCACTCGTCCACCGCAGCGCATCTTCCTAATCGACGACCTCGTACGCCACACTGGAGCCGATCCACCATTGTCGTCGTACACAGAGGCTCTTCCCCGGCATCGTCTTCCATGGTCTCGTATATGCTTCCCGGAAGCCGACGCCAAGCGCAGAAGTACCATCGTCGTGGACAATGAACTGACTCCCGTTGCCGACCATGACTCACAGAGGCCGCCGCGACCATCGTTCTCCTCCTCGATTGCTAATGTGTGTATTGAATCACTTAGCAGTACATGTGCAGTTCCAATTTTGTTCATACCTACCCTTCAAATTTCCTGGGTGTTATTGTTCCCGTAAAAGTAATTGGTTATAGCCTCCATTGTCCAACAGAATATCAGCTTGTAATTGTGCGTCGTTCCTGTATCGCGCTGTGCTTGGGTAGGTTTTTCATCTGCAACCAGTAGTGTGGCAGATGATGGAAAGGTTTTTAGAACTACCAAAATGCCCATGCGTTGCACGCATCAAGATGCGTTTGTTTGAGTAGTTTATCTTGTTGGAGATGCTCTAACATGGCATATGAGTGCTTTAATGTTGCCCACAAGATGCGCGAGTTTTACTAGTAGTATATTTTTCTTGCCATGTTGAGATTTTAAAACCACGAGTGCGAACATGCAGAGGAGCAATGAAGATCAAACATGGGATATTGGGGACATCTTCAAGGAGCGTGGCAAGTTAAAGAGGAGCTGCACCGAACCTGTAAAACGAGCTTTGGTAAGTAACACCCTTTCAATTACTTCTGTGTAGCCTCGTGTTCTTCGATGTGTATATGTTGTAGTTTCTGTTTCTCTTAAGCGTGGTGTTCTTCGATGTGTAATAAGAAGAGTCTTAATCGTCCTAATGATTCCGTTTTTAGCTTGATGTAGGAAGTGGGTGTTCTCACCTTGTAGTCTGTTTTTATTTATTTATTCCTTTTGAATTCACTGCTCTGAGCTCTGTTTATCTGGCTTCTACTAAATGGATCTAGGTTGCTCTGAGTATTGATCTAAAAAAGAAGTAACTTCATGTCAGGATGTAGTTCCTGCGAGGAGGGAAGTATGGTCAACCTCGAGATCATGTTTCCAAAATGAGGCTGGATTGCACACAAGGTGCCAGTTCCCTAATGATGCTGGATTAGACACAAGGTGCAAATTCCCAGATGATGCTGGATTACACACAAGCCAGGTTGAGTCGTCAGCTGTTCGTGTCCTCGTGGCATTAGTAAAGGCTGAAAGAAAGCGTGTAGCAGCCCTTGAGAATGTAGCTGAGTTCCTGAAGAAGCGAAAAGAGCAATCAGATGCTCTCTTCACCCAAGCCAAAGAAGAGATGGAAGAAGCCAGAAATAAGCTAGCAGAGGCAGAGCAGGCTAGGCGTCTCCTGCTATCTAAAATTGTTGTCAATACAAATTTCCTTCATAATAGCTAGGTTCAAATGTTTATCCAGTCAGCATGCCTGTTGTGATGTCCGTGCATCTACTGATGTGGCACAAAATGTTTTTTTGGGTCATGTAATAACAACAATTACTTTCCAAACAATAACAAACGAAGCATTGGACATGGTATAGTTCACGGGCAAGCTCGACATTCCAAGTTCAACTTCCACATCAAGCTCATGTTCACAGATATCTGCACATTCATACATAATGTCCACAACCATGATTCACTTCAAAGCCAAAAAAATGTGAGGACAGTTATAAATAAAGAAAATCCTCTACTAGTTCCTGCTACTAGTGCGAGCACAACAAGTCAAGACCATGCGTAAACTAATTATATTGTAGTCATTTTTTGTGTTCTAAAATGCCTGTTGGCTCGCGGAAGGACGTGTTGCCGCCACACGCACGGATTCAATGAAGGTAGGCGGGGCAGTCTTAAGCTGGTTGCATGAGGCGAGGAGGCGTGCTCAGCCAGGCCTGCAGCGAGTGCGGCCCTCTTGGCCGGCGCGCCGGTTCAATGCCTGCGCTATGAGAGGTCGCGTCTGTGTCAGAGCACACTCCCTCCAGTCCTTTTTTGTTTGGGTATAACAAAATCTCGTTTTCCATTCACATTTTAGTGGTAGGAGTTGTGCGTGTGTGTCTGTGTGAGAGAGAGAGGAGACGGTAGTCGGGGTTGTCTGATCGGTAAACAAATGAATAATGTCAGTCTGGGATGGAGACGAAAAGGAGACCACAACAAATGTTGTGTCTACAGGAGAGATAGAGAGAGTAATTTTAGTGGTATGAGTCATATGTAGAGACATATAGGGTGTGTGAGAGAATCCCATAGAGAGAAAGATAAAGTGAAAGACGAATGGAGACTGTGTGTTTGGCGGTGAAAAAGAAAGCTTAGGTACCGAGTGATATCAGAGAACAGTAGAGACGTGAGAGATAATGAAAACCATGTAATTTATAATGATAGGGAGAGTGTGACACTTCTCAAGGGAGACGTCGAGAGACCATGTTTGCGAGAATAGGAGCAACATGAAGTGAGCGTGCGGGTGAGCTGGAGAAAAGAGATTGATAGCTACCTGAAGGAGCATGCATGCGAGAGAGATGGGCGTGAAAGGAGTGAACAAAAAAGGGATTCAAATATTTGAATTCGAGATGATGATACATGTAATCCATACTCGAACCAAAATTGATCTATCAAACATGCATACTCATATGAATTCACGCACATCTATGTTATTTAATATGTAGATATTACTGATCCATACATTTTAGTAGAACATAATTTGGTTAAATTTTATCGAATTCAACCTTAAGATTTCGAGATCATTGTATTTGTAGATCATATTATACATATAAAGGAGCAGAATTCTTTGTTGTGCTTTTGAAAGTATATATATATAACAAAATGATGTATATAGAATGTAATTCCAATTGAAAATGGATCCCGCCCGAAAAAAAATAGAATACAAACGGGATTCGAATTGAGTTGGCATGGTAAATGTGCACTCTGCAAAATTTGAACGAAGCGGGGAAAGTCGCAGTAACCGCCCGAAACCAAAATCTGCGAGATGGAAATCACTACTGCCTATCCCTGCCACGCAAAGCCAATATGCTGGATTTCTATAGGTTTCAATAGGGGTAGGTTTGTAATTTCACCCAAACGTGACGTAACTGCCTCTCACCCGCATTCATACATGGTGGGAGCCAAAACACAGTGTGTCCTCAGCCGAAATCGACTCCCTCCCTGATTCATATTCATACACGATGGGCGCCAAAAACAAACTCTCGTCGGCAAATATTTGGTGTGTGCGAGATTACCGTCCTATCCCCAACCGACTAGTGTTGATGTGATGTAGTAGAAATTTGAAACGGGGGCTAAGTTTGTAAATTTCCTCGCATTTGAGACAAGCGCCCCCTGAATACATGGTTCCCCCCTTCCTCTCTACCTCCCTTTTCCCCATTCATACTCTGTGGGCGCCAAAACATCCTCTCCACCCCACCCTCCTCTGTCTACCTCCGTCCGCCACCCCATCCACCGCCGTCCTCCTCCACCATGCCGGAGCTGATACCCCGATGCCGCCATCCATTACAAGAGATCGACCTCTCTCATCCACGGCTTCGGACCAGGATCCTTGCATCCCGTCCTCTCGCTTCATCCCCGCCGTCGTCCACCTTGCCGGCGCCGTTCCTATGACCGTCTCGTCCACCGTGCCCGGCGCCACCGTCTACCCTCCTAGATCTGCTTCCACGCTGCCGATAGCCATCGCTACTGTAGCACCGTCAAATTCTCAGCAGAAGCATACACGGCGCCGCACCAGAGGCGGTACTCTTTCGTATCTGCTCAACTTATTTATCGCAGCAAGAAAATAGATCGCCACTGCTTTACTCTGATTTCTTGTCTTGGTTGCGAAGTTGCCTTTGTCCGGTTTGCACCTTCAGATCCGCCATAGCACGCTCAACACCATACTCGCAATGCTTATGGTTTTCCCCTTTTATATTCCATGCTAGTTAAATCACAGTAGACTAAATTCCAAAATTGGGTCAGTCGATTTTTCAGAGCTCGCCGGAGTTCGCCGGTGCGATCGAAGGGGCTCGGGTGGTTGTGGGGCCTCGCCGAACAAAGAAAACTCAACGTGGGTGGGGGTTGGGATGGGGGTGGGGTGGGGGTGGCGGAGGAACACAGGCGGTGGGGGCCGGTGGTCCGGCCAGCGGCCCGTGTGGTGTTCTGTATGGGAAGAATCAGAGACGAGGAAGAAGAAGGGTTAGGAGACGTAGGATCTTCATCCAACAGCCTGAAATGGTTGAGAGACAGCTAGGAGTTGCATTCTTAATGCGCTCTGGTTCATCATATGTGGGCACTGCGCAACCAACATTTTATTATCCAAAATCTGCTTGCTCTTCTTTACCATGTTCCTCTTCCGTTCTTCTTTAATATGTACTCTCTCTGTTCCTAAATACAAGTCTTTGTATAGATTCCACCATGGACTACATATGGAGCAAAATGAGTGAATCTACACTCTAAAATGTACCTGGATACATCTCTATGTGATCCATAGTGGAAATCTCTACCAAGACTTATATTTTGGAATGGAGGGAGTATGATAGTAGTACAGTATGTTCCTTGTACTGAAGATGAGCAGGGACATTTGCAGTGTAGAGGTCTATACGGTCGGTTGTGATGGACACTTTGAGCCTCTTTGATGCGTAGGATCTTGTAAACATAGGAATAGGATTTGTAGTGGCCTGCCCACTTGAATCCTATAAGAATAGCAAGGAAATGCGGGGAGCTGTGTCGCCTTTGAGAGTTACATTGATATTAACAATACCGCAGCTTCACTTGAAGAGAGCTGGTATCTGAAGCCTTTCTAGCCGTATTGGCAGTACTAGCACATATATTCCAGCAAGTTCCACTTTGCTGATTTTACTCTGATGCTTAAGGTTTTCCCATTATATCTACACTATGATCTGTGTAGCTGCTTTGTGTCGCACTAGCAGCAGTCCACTCTTGAAGCTAAACACTACAATGACTTACAAAATTGGCACCAAGGCATTGAGTGCCATTCTGGATGCAATGAAACTCATACGCTCCCCACCTGTTGATTCTTGTTCAGAATATCATCCTAATGACTATTCTAACCTCGAGGAGTCAAAGGCAAATGGCCTGTCCTATTCATCCATCAAGGTGCCTGTTCTAATTTGGCAATGTTTTATTGATTGCGGGTATCTTGCATATGTTGTCTTGCATTTCTTCTACTTTGTTGCACCGCCATCTTCTTAGTTTACTCATCATATATGTCGAGATGCCATGCCCATCCATTATCAATACATATTCCATCTGTCATCATACCATGTTTTTCCACTCAAATGTTGTTCTTGTGCATCAGACATCAAAAAGGAAGAGGGTGATTGCCGAACCTGAAGGAGCACCAGCAAAGTCCTTGAAAAACGTGGTGGTGTCGGAGAAATCAGACAGCACCCCACTTATATTGGTTGTACAACTAGTGACACAAAACGTAGGACCGACTCCAGCAGACTGTACCCATACTTCACTGGCCACACCACTAGCCCCACCACACAGGACCTGCACTCCAACAAAAGGTATACCGATTTCATTTGCCATAGCACCAGCTGTACCACAGAAAAATCCCACTCCAGCAAAAAGTACAGCAAGTCCACCGGCCGAAGACCTATCCCAACTGCAGAGACAGCCAATTCCTGCAGATAGGAACCCCATTCCATTTATTCCCAGTTTAAAAGACAATGCTTTCAATTTTGTTAGGGACTACGTGCATATATTGCCATCATGGAAAGATTATTGTGAAGACAAACACCATTTTCACATCTTCCTGTCCAACTTACGTGTAAGTGCTATTATTCATGGCTATTATTTTCCTGTTTTCTACTGATTGAACACATCAATGATTTACATTACATTGTTGTAACTAGGCGAGGGTCAATCTGTATAGTCATGACGAGCAAAGCTTGCTTGTGCTTTTCAATGAAGCATTGCAGCAGTATCGATGTCACCTGAGGAAATCACACTTTGATGGCAAGTCTATAAATGAATTCCTGGTGAAGTCTCCTGTGCGAAATTTAGAAGACATTGAATGGAAAAACCTTGTTATGCACTGGTCTCGTTCCCAGGATGAGGTACTGTCTATGAAATCACATGACAATTTGAACTTCTACTTTTCCGCATGTGCCTTACGGATCTTTTTGCAGGAAATCTGCTCGAAGAAGAATTCCGGTTTGACAAGAACGATAGGATATCTCAAATATGCTGCCCGCTGCTTTGCTCTTTTTAGTACCTGTTGTCCTGTATCACTGTACTTGCATACATACCAGGTTCATTATGTGACAGCAGTATGCATGATAGCTTGCTTATCAATTGTTCGCTCCAAATTATCTGATCTGTATGAATGGTTACATTAGTGTAGAATATATCCAATGCCAATGTTTTTTAGCTCTGCATTGTTCTAGTAAGTACATGATGTCCTTTATCTGTGTACTTATAATGACAGGTAGTTGTTCATGTACCATCACTCTGCAGCTTATTTTCCTTTTCCCTCCATTTTCTACACATCAGATCTATATTTACTCTTACCATAAGGTTGGTACTGAAGAAGTTTAGCTATGCATTGCTCTTGGCTATACCTTTTGCCTGTATCGCTGCACTTACATTTATAGCTACTTGGTTATGTAGCATCACTCTTCATCTTATCTTAAATATTCTCCATTTTTTCGTATATTATCACATCTATATTTACTCTTAACAAAATGTAGAATAAAGGCAATGCTTTTGAAGAAGATTTTGTGGTAAACTTCTTGAATAGCCCCCCCCCCCCATCAGCATGGACAAGGCCTTTATAGAGCCTGTCTTCACCAATAATGTAAGTTTGTCCATCTCAAGCCTTCAAACTTTGTTGTATATATTTGGTTAGGCATGACTACAATAGCTATTTCTTTTTGGTGTTTGCATCAAATTGCTTGTTTAAAGTTTATTATATGTAGTTCATAAACAAAAGTTCGTCATTTCTCAATTTAAGTTTTTAGTTGTACAACCAAGTTCCTTCTTCATACCATGTAAATTAAACTATATAGAACAAGTGATCTTCTTTTGCACTGCAGGTATGTTTCTGTTCTTCATCTATAATCCAGTGGTATGGTGAACCTACCCACTACAGCAGAATGTCATATTCTGCAATGTCTTAACTATGAAAAATGTCATATCATTATACTATTATTTAAACCGTCTCTTTATTTGCCAATCTGAAATGGTATAAATTCATAGCACACTAACCATTGATACTTATGAGTTCTTGATCTGTAATCCAGTGGTGTCGTGAAGCTGCCAACTCCTTCACAATGTCATTTCCTGCCATGTCTTGACCTGAACAATACCATATTGTGTTAATGCAAATTTAAACTATGTCACTTTATTCGTCAGTAAGAAATGTGATGAATTGTCAGCACTGATACTTTTATGTGCAAAACCTGTCATATGTCTGCTTGTTTTTCTTTCAGAGTGAGGAAGATATAAGTGTTGAACAAGCTCAGTCTCATCATCTTGCTCAGCTACTTGCGTTGTAGCTCCCCAACAGGGCTAACCTTTCTTGAACTCTATTGAAGTGGTGTCGGTTTTGTATATTATTTTGTCAGTGTGTTTATTTGCACTGGTGGCGATCTTTGATGCCTAGTGTATGTAATCTACTGTCTGCTTGTGCATTATTATCATAGTGGCGAACTTTGATGCCCAGTGGATGTAATATGCCATAATTTCTTTATTGTATAGTATAGGTTTTTTCTTATTCACGATGCTGCAGTTATTTTACTGTATATATATCTTGTCTTTGCAGTAAACCGGCCAAACCATAAAATTACGGTACATAATCGGGCCGTCATGCAATCACGATGTAGGTTGGGCCTGAAATGTGCCGATCAGCTCAAGGGCCAGCAGCAGCCCGAAATGAACCCCGACCCATGATTGTGCGAATCAAATCACGGGCTTTTAATAGGCTGAAAAATTGTCTCGGTCCTTGTTTGGCCCAATCAGATATCGGCTGTGAGCAGGCTGGATGCAAACCAGGCCGTAGTTAGGCCCAACTATATGATGGGCTTTTAACATGCTAAAATTAATATAGGGCCGAAACGTTAAACGGGCCCTTAACAGGCCAAAACTAATATCAGGCCGAATTACTAAGTGGGCCTTTAGCAAGTGGGCCCAAAAGCATAGTGTCCAGTTGACGGGCCGAATCTGATATGGGCCATAATTAGGCCCAAAACCTCTTAAAGGGCCGGACCTGATCTGGGCCGTATTTTTAATGGGCCGGATCTCATATGGGCCACTATTAGGCCCGGAGCGCGGCAGGCCATTAATAGACCGTATCAAATATGGGCCGTCATTTGGCCCAAAACATGGCAACCAGTTAACAGGCCGGCCTACTAGGGTCCTCAAAATCTTGTGGGCCTACAGCTGGGCCAGCCCATTAATGTCGGCGAAATCTCGTGGGCCTTTAGCTGGGCCAGCCCATTATGATCCGCAAGAATTTTGTGGGACTTTACCTGGGCCGACCTATTATGGCACACAAAAATATTGTGGGCCTGTACCTGGGCCGACCCATTATGGCCCGCGAAATCTTGTGGGCCTTTAGCTGGGCCAGCTCATCATGGTCCGCAAAATCTCGTGGGCCTTTAGCTGGGCCGGCCCATTATGGTCCGCAAAATCTTGTGGGCCTTAAGTTGGGCCGGCCCATTTTAACTTGTTGGGCCGTGCCACATGTCGACGTATCATAGGCGCCTTCTGTCCAGTGAGTGGATGACATCTGTCCCGACGATGAGCCGACACGTGTTTCCTCTAGCCAATGCTGATTTTACACGTGGAAAATCCCCATTGGTCGGGGCTGTTAATGGGTTATCGGATCCAAAACCCGACCCGATAGCTTAATGGCGTTTTGTTACGGTGGATGCCACGTGTCGGTCACCCTTGACGAAAGCATTTCTGTGACGCACGATTTATCGTCATGGAAGTGGACACTTCCGTGATGATAATTTTGGCAATGTCATGGAACACTTCTACGACAGCATATGTATGACTATCTTGATTCTGTCATAAATTTGTCATGGATGTACATGCATGACAAAAAAGCGACCTACTATGACAAACACGTATCATCACAGAAGTGTGTTTTTTTATAGTGCCTCCGCTTAGCATATAGATCACATATGTGAATTAAATCATGCGATCTTGGTTACTTAGATAACATGTATGTGAATTATGTCATGCGATCCTGTTTAGTTAGTCATCGTATCTTTGAATTATGATATGCTATGCTATACAGTTTAGATAGACATCATATATGTGAAATTATGTCATGCTATCCATTTTAGTTAAACATTATAAATGTCAATTATTTAATGCCCTCTCTTTTCCACACCATCTGTTGCATCTGTCTCTCATACAATGTCTGTACAGTCAATTATGTTTCCTGTTTATCAACCATTTGAATTGGAGCGGGTGATGGCAGTATCTAGTGCAGTGAAAACACGGTCTTCAAATAAAACAGTGCTACCTCTTGGTGGAGATAACACCCCGGTTGTATATGCACGAGAACCAGCCCTACCACACATAACCCAGACTCTCGTAGATTTTACCCCTACTGCGATGAACAGAGAACCACCTTCACCCAATCTAACCCTAACCCCAGCAGATAGTAACCCAGTTCCTGTTGACACAACACCATCTCCACCACAGAGCTCCCAAATAGGAGCAGTTAGTAAGGCAGATCTAGTCCCCAAAGCGCCAGTACTACCCTGGCGAACCCCAACTCCACCAGTTAGTACACCTATTCCTCTGGAGGAAGCACAACCAACCATTCATAGTTTAGCATCTATCACATTTGATATTGTTAAATCCTATGTGCGTATCTTCCCATCATGGAAATACTATACTGAAGATGAAGAAAAATGCCAGTTGTAGGTGTTTGTCCAGGAGTTATGTGTAAGTAATGTTATTCATGGCAATTACTTTGCTTTGTCCCATACATTCTACCTCCATGATGGTTATAATATAGCAAATTTTCCCAGTTTTCTCTATAGAGAAGGACCGATTTGGAAACTCAGGATGAGGTAACCTGTGCTAATACCTCTGCTATCTTCAAGAATGCTTGGTGGAAGTATCGGAATTACCTGAAGAAAATGTACTTCACTGGCAAAGAAAATTATCAAATTCCCTTACGTTCTCCTGAGACACATTTACTAGACAATGACTGGGAACTCCTTGTTCTTTACTGGTCCCGAACCAAGAATGTGGTAAGGTCTATGAGCTCATTTTATTTGAAGTACTATATGCTTGCGTCTTACTGTACTCTGTTCATGTAGAACAAGTGCTTAAACCTGAAGAACAACTGTTCTCATTTAAGATTTCATTGCTATCGTGCATACTGCTTTGCTCTTGTATCATTGTATTTACTCATACAAACTTGTTTTTAAATTGAACTATCCAATGTAAACTCCAATGGCACAACAGGTATGTTTACGCATGTTTCTTTAACAGGTTTGCTCTTATAAATAGCTCTGTTGATTTCAATTTCAATTTCAATTGTGTATACAGTTGACTTCTCATATCATGCACATTACCAGCATCATAACAGGGCCAATAGTGTTGTCGTACATGTAGACCCATGGTACCCATCTGAAATCTTGTTGTGCCATTTAGTTTCCCACACTTTGTATTATTTCAGTGCTACTTTCTCTTGAACTGATATGATTTGAACAGTGTCTTTATTTTGATTTGGCAAGACAATGCAGTGACCATAGGATATAGATATATGTTTGTTTGATACTTTTATAATGTACTACTTGGCAATAGAAGACTTGGTAGTTTAATCTTGTCCACCTTACTAATGAACTGGTTCACTGAAATGAGTTCCATATACTAGTACATGCTAAACCTATTATGTGTCTGCTTGTTTCTTCTTTTAGAATGCTGACATAATATTGGGGAAGAGTGCCTTATTAAGCAATGATAAAGGAAATAATGCAGATAAGGTTCAGGATTGTGAGACATCCTTGGTGGTCTCCAACAAAAGCTGATAAAACAGCTAAGGAAAATTATCTTGAAGATAGTGAGGCAACCATAAAGTCCTGTCTTGGTTTACTATTCGAGTTACTGGCCACTACCGCTTGCACAAGCTATTCAAACTCATTGTCTGAATTAGTTCGGTTTCTTGAGTCTCAACTAAAAGCTAAATACATCGATCAGCTGTGCTACGACAAAAAGCGGAAGGACTGCGGAAGTCCCTGGAGCATTCATGGTGCTTTCCGTAAAATGCTTGCTAAATATGATGTTAACCATAGAATTGCATCACCCTATCATCCTCAGTCTAGTGGTCAAGTTGAACTTAGCAATAGAGAAATAAAATTAATTTTGCAAAAGACTGTTAATAGGTCCAAGAAGAATTGGTCTAAGAAATTAGATGATGCACTTTGGGCTTATAGAACAACATATGAAAATCCTATGGGTATATCTCCTTATAAAATGGTTTATGGAAAAGAATGTCATTTGCCTTTTGAGTTAGAACATAAAGCATACTGGGCAGTTAAAGAACTCAATTATGATTTCAAACTTGCCGGTGAAAAGAAGTTATTTGATATAAGCTAATTAGATGAATGGAGAACCCAAGCATATGAAAATGCAAAATTATTCAAAGAAAAAGTTAAAAGATGGCATGCCAAGAGAATTCAAAAGCATGAGTTTAAAGTCGGAGAATATGTTCTTTTGTACAACTCACGTTTTAGATTCTTTGCATGAAAACTCCTCTCCAAATGGGAAGGCCCCTATGTCATCGAGGAGGTTTACCGGTTCGGTGCCATCAAAATAAATAATTCCGAAGGTACTAACCTGAAGGTTGTCAATGGACAACGAATAAAGCATTATATCTCAGGTACGCCTATTAATGTTGAAAGCATTATTATCCAAACTTTGACACCAGAAGAACACATAAAACAGTCCTTCCGGAACACTCGAGAATCGTCAAAATAAGGAGGTATGTGATATGGTAAGTAAATGGACTCCGAAAAATCTGCAAAAATATATTTTATCAGTTTTGGAATATTTTAAAATTTTGGAAATAAAGGAACACCCAGGAAGCGTCCCCTGGTGGGCACAATACACCAGGGCACCCCAGGCTTGCCTGGCGCGCCCAGGTGGGTTGTGCGCACCTGGGACACCTCCTGTACTCCATTTTTCTTCCATATGCTTATCCTCCAAGATAAAAAAAACTATATATACTTCTCGAACCCATTAACCACCGTATCGTGGAGAAAATCCTATGTTCTCTTTCCTTGCTGTTCTTGGTCAGATTTGTCAAGCTAGGCATCATGTCTTCCTATTCCTCCAACCACATGGAAGAAGATGCTTGGCTCATGAAGATCGAGACGAAGAGGGAGGAGCCCACAGACGATAACTAAGGAGACAAGGGCAAGGAAACTACCGTGGATCCATCCCCGGTGGCAACACATGCACTGTTGGCCAAGGAGGAGGAAGAAGATATCCTTAAATCCTGTCTTACTCACCTTACTCATGCTGAGATTAAAGCTTTTCATGCTTTTGAATTGGTTCGCATACAAAATAAGTGTCTCACTCACGAAAATATTCTGCATCAAGAACATATCATCTATCTTCGGAGTGTCATCCGTCCGCTGCAGGATTTCTTGGCCCTTAAAGACAAGGTCGCTTCATCACCACCATCATCTTCTTCACCACCAAAGGAAAACAGAGTATCGGGTATGGACACTCCCCTTGGCTTCCGCCAAGCTTGGGGGAGGTGCCCCGGTACCGTATCACCCCACTATCCTTTTTGCTTTTATCTTAGTTCAATCTTTTGCTTTTAGATGAAATAAAGTTTAGTTCAATCCTTTCTTATTTGAAAGTTTGCTTAGTGAATTATCCTTGTAATCGTGTGCAAGTCATATAATAAAGTTAGTTTTAGTTTTTTGCTTTCTTTACTTTCATGTTGCAAATAAAGAAAATAATTAATAAAGAAAAGAAATAAGAAGGAAAGAAAAAGAGAAAGGAAATAAATAAAAGAAGGGAAATAACTCAATAAGATTATATACTAATCCTATAGTAGGTGATAGCACCACATAAGGAAAAGTATAGGTAAGAAAATTTTATTAGAGATTGACAAACATAGCATTAGTCAATGATGCAACTCATGAAAGAATTAATAAGGGAAGAGAAGATTCACATATAGATATACTATCCTAGAAATCTTTGTGATTTTGAGCCCTCATCAAAATATTGGTTTTATGTTTGTTTATATTCACATATAGCTCACGAGCCGCACGTTTATGCATTACATCCAAAGCCTTGGAAGCAGGGTCTCCATTGCCTCTGTTGCTGATCCACGAAGCAATGGACAAGCTAAGAGGATGAATTCTGAAGTGCTGCGCGGGCTCAAGACGAGAACTTTTTATAAGTTGCAAAAATGCGGCAAGAGCTGGATTGATGAACTATCAGTGGTTCTTTGGTCCCTCCGAACGACACCAAGTCGAGCTACCAGCTAGACTCCATTCTCCCTAGTGTATGGGGCAGAAGCAATGCTCCCCACGGAACTCATACAGGTCACCTCGAGTACTTACCTACGATGAAGTAGAGCAAGAGCAGCTACGGCATGATGATGTCATGCTCCTTGAGGAAGATTGTCTCCAGGCCGCTGTGTGTGCTGCATGCTACCAGCAAGCCATGCTCCACTATCATGGCCGCAAGGTTCCTGCCCGGAGCCTTGAGGAAGGCGACCTTGTCCTTAGGTGCATTCAGTCCGCCAAGGGTACCAACAAGTTGACGCCGAAGTGGGAAGGCCCTTACCGGGTAGTACAAGTCACCAGATCTGGCGCAGTTTGGTTGGAGACCAAAGATGGCATCAAAATGCTAAACTCATGGAATATTGAGCATCTTCGCAAATTCTACCCGTAAGGCGCGGCTGTCGGGCTAAGTCTCTGGCAGCCACCTTTTGTACAAGCCTTGCCGATGTGCATCTAAACCTTTGTACAAAAGAGGCAAACCCTGTGCAAAAGTAATAAAACGAAGCACTGGCACCTAAGACTTGCATGCATGTTTTCTAAAGTATGATTTTGCCATGATAACCGATCCATTGAAAGGAGGATCACATGCTTGTGTTTTCTCCCCTTTGCACTATCAATAGGGCCCCTCCCATGGATAAAATCCTCGAAAGGAAGAAGTGAGAGCAGCCTAGCATATCGACTCCCGGCAGATCCTTCTTGTCATAGCGATAAGAGGGACAACAAGCGCATATAAGTTTTCCTCCCCATCCACAAGTACGTTCATGTATGAAAAGCTTGTGCGTAGAAAAACCTCGTCACACGCAGCTTCTGTGCTCCCTTCCTTTATTCGGAGGCTTACTTCGACTAGGATGGTCGTAGTAGCATTTGCAGGGGGGTTGGCGAGGGGCTGGTTCCCTTCCACACTTCTAACCCGTCAGGCCCGGGCCAGCCGTAGCGTCGGAAGGGACCGACAAGATGTCTTATCGGGGAACCTTATTTACTTGGAAGTATTGAGGAGTCATCCCTCGGCCTGGACATGATACATGCACGAGTGCTCAACAGTCATTTCTATTTTCATTAATACGCGGATAAACAAGTACAAACCATACAAAGCACAAACATGGATGGGGGATTACATAATTTAGACTAAAGTTTGGTAGATGCCTACATCTTTTAAATTGAAAAAAGATAGGTGCCCGTAATGCCTTTCTTATCCCTCTCCTCCTAGGAACTACAGTGGGAGGTGAAGAGGGCAAAAGGAGTGCCTGGGCAGAAGCCCAGCCCAACCATGTCAGGGCTGGCGGGACGCAACCTAACAAGATCGAGATGGCGGGGACGAAGATGGAAGGGTGGAAGGAGCGGCCAGGCGATGCCCTGGTTACCACCGCCAGGACGAGAGGAACGCGGCAAGACAGACACCGACAGGGAAGACAAAGCCAGAGTCCACGTGGAAGACTGATAGATTCCAGCTGGAGGAGGAGGAGACATCCACAACCAACACCCCGACGAATCGCTCTACCGGGGAGAAGACCAGGTGCAGATGATGGTGCTATCGATGCTTGGCTGACGGTGCGGTGCATGCGACACTCAGCTGGAGTCCGAGCCACCGTCCTGCCATTCGGTGCTATTGTCTTCGCCGTCGCTGTCCTCTTCGTCATTGTCGCTCGAGGTGGAGCTTCCGTCATCGGTCGATCTCTCTGCGGAATACCCTAAGCGAGCACCCGAACGCCCGAAGACCTTGATGGAAAGCAGGTCTACCTCCATTCACTTAAAATGGACGATATGCCCCTTCAACAAGCTATGGGAACATGCAAAGGTTTTCCAGACGCGATGGAGAAGCACCATGTGAGGTGCTGGGAAGTCAACATCCACCCTTATGTTGCCATTACAACAACCCCTCATGTGAAACTTCAACCCGTGCAGTTGTTCAACCTCCATTACCCTTGCAAAAGGAGTAGGAAGCCAAAGATGGCTGCGCGGGGGCTCAGGCAGCCAGACGATGAACTCCAGCGGCATGTTCCCGACATGGCTGTCCATTAGGGCCAGGGCGGCCGGGGGAGGAGCGACCGGAGTGCCGCCGCGCCCTCCCCGGCCCCGAGAGCCTCGCCGACCATGTCCACGTCCTGCAACACCACCTCGTGGGCTAGATTCTGCCCCCACATCTCTGGTTGGGGCAGGGATGCATTGCCGATAAAAGACCCTTGTCGCCACCGCCGGAGCATGACCGTGCCCTCTCCCCCTCAGTATGGTAGAAGGGGGAACAAGAATATGAACATGAGGCGCCGGTGAGTCCTTTTTCTCACCTCTGCGCTCCCTTTTTATAGCGGAACGTGGCAGGGGGCTGACTCCCCACTACCCCTTGGCAACCGCCACACTCCACCAATCGGCCTGTCTGCATCACTGGTAACGTCCAGCATCGCCGACCGCCCTTCTGCGCCTATCCACTGTGCACAGAGTCCTGCCATGGCACTCATTCCTGCACCCTACGCATCTGCCACCACCCCTGCGCAATGCATGGAGCGTACATGGTGGAAATGACAGGGGTAGTGGGATAAGCAAAACAGCAGTTACCACCCCATGAACATGGGCGGCCCACGGGCCACTATGTGGGTAGCCCCACGTCGTTCAGCACGACTCACGGGGAAACCGGGAACTGATTCAATCCCAGGTTAATGAAGAAGCAAAGAAGATATCAAGGAAGACTTGGATCTCGTTGCGGCATGGTCAAAGTGTTCGACTGTGTATTTACTAGGGCCTACCCCAACGATGCCCGGCAAAATGTATGGGCTAGGCCCGGGGGCTCCTGTCGGTGCAACAAACATCTGTATTTGTTGACCGGACTCATACGCAGGCCTGCTCACGATCATACATCCAGCACCAATGTGTAATGCAAGGTCGAGCCAGAGAAACCACTCTTTGTGAGATCAAGGAGTGCATCAAGAAGACCTAGCCAAATATACAAGACAAGAGATTCTAAGGAAAGTGTCCTTTGCTGGTTAGTTGAGGCCGGCAAGGTCGACACAGCTAGCAAGAGCAAAGCCAAACCGTGCCAGCCGTGCCTCCGGGGCGACCGGAGACTGAAGCAAGCGCCCCTCCAAGAAAGCCCAGCAAGCCCTGCCCCCGGCAGGCACATGCCAGTTACCACCGCTCCACCACTCCACCACATCGTGACGCCAATCACTTGTCGATGCGGTGTCGAGCCTCCAAGGTGATTAAGTGTCTCTCACTAAGCACATGGTAGTTTACTGGAAGACATATCACGCCAATTGGACACCTGTCCAGGGGCGTGTCAAGACGACAAGCAGAAGGTGGCTAAGCGGTGATATAAGCTTGCCAGAGATGCACCCGTGCACACCACCTAGGGTAGCATTTATGGCATTTTATCCTAAGTGCCAGATTTAGCTATGATAGCATTGTTGGCTATCTAATCACAAGATAATGTCTGTTTTGCCACCGTGGTTACTCCTTGAGCTATAAAAGGAGGCCCAAGGTAACCTAGAGACAGATTCAGACCCTCACACTTGTACACGGGTAGTAGCTCCCGCGAGGCCACCTTGCCAGGTTTAATCGCTGTGTGTCATCCTGTTCCTCCATCCAATCCACCCAAGTAGGAGTAGGGTTTTATGCTTCTCAACGGCCCGAACCTGGGTGAAAACCACTAATGTCATCGTCGTCGTGCTGCTTCATGGCCTCCGATCTTTGTGCAACGTGATCTCCCCTTGCCGGACGACAAAGGGGCCCGTAGCCCCATAGGTGATCGTGTCCAGCCACGACACTCCGTGAACGTGAATGACTATGAAGACAAGCTATTGATCCTCTGGTCCTAGAGCAAGCTCCAACATGCCAAGATCAACAAGGACATCAAGATGGCAATGCCCATCAACAGGAGCAACATCATTGTGAGGAACAAGCCCTTGAAGCCGAACGTCCTCTACACAAATCAACAAGAGCCGTCAATGAGTGGATCCGCCAAGTACGTCTACAAGAAGAGGCCTTTGTTGGTGTCAAAACTGGCAGATCTCGGGTAGGGGATCCCGGACTGTGCGTCTAAGGATCGAAGGTAAAAGGAGGCAGGGGACACGATGTTTACCCAGGTTCGGGCCCTCTTGATGGAGATAATACCCTACTTCCTGCTTGATTGACTTTGATGAGTATAAGGGTTACAAGAGTTTATCTACCTCAAGATCATGATGGCTAAACCCTAGATGTCTAGCCTGTATGACTATTCTTGCCTCTACGGAGTAAACCCTCCGGTTTATATAGACACCAGAGGGGCCTAGGGTTATACAGAGTCGGTTTACAGAGAGGTGAATCGTCCCATCCGAACGCCAAGCTTGCCTTGCACGCCAAGGGGAGTCCCATCCAGACACTGGGGAATGCCTTCCAACTTGTATCTTCACGGTCCACGAGTCTGGCCCATATCACATAGCCCGGCCGTCCGGGGACCCCCTAATCCAGGACTCCCTTAGTATCCCCTGAACCAGGCTTCAATGACGATATGCCCGGTGCACAGATTGTCTTCGGCGTTGCAAGGCGGGTTCCTCCTCCGAATACTCCAAAGTAGTTGAACAAAAGAACTATATTCGGCTCTGTACAATCAGTTACAACCCTTAACCACAAGGGTGAAACAGTCACACAAAATAAGTCAAATCCACCAACAAATTTTTCAGCAAGACATTATGTTCTGACTTTATCATTATTTCGAACCGTTTTGTGGCCTCCCACTCCATGCCTCGAGGCACGGACTCTATTGACACGTCTTGTCAAAACAGAGATCGTGTCCCCTTATTGCGGGATTCTCATCAATATGGGCTGGGGAAATCCAACCGTGCCATTCGAACAACCCCTTAGGAATAGGCGAATTTTAAGGCCGGGGAGGAGGCGCTTGACATTCACTGCTTTATAGAAGGATAACGATCTATCCCTCTTCCCTGCACCTTCCTCCCTTCCTGCTTCCTCCAGCTCTAGTGCCCCAATCCCAAGCTTTTCCCTTCACCCCCACTTCTCCATCCTTGGCTGGATCCGGTTCCCAGGGCAAGTGGATGGCCTCTTCCATAATGGAGAAGGACATCAAGGATCTACAGGAAGCGAGGTACTTGACAGCGGAGATCACACACAGGCTTCCTACCCCAGGGCAGGTCATCCCTACCCCAAAGTCCGGCGAAAGGGTGGTATTTATCCCCCACTTCCTCCGAGGACTCGGGTTTGCCCTTCATCCGTTCGTCCAAGGTCTCATGTTTTACTATCGGTTGGATTTCCATTATTTGGCCCCGAATCCCTTCCTTCACATCTCGGCGTTCATCGTCGTGTGTGAGGCATTCCTCCGCGTTCCCCCACACTTTGGCCTGTGGATCAATGTCTTCAATGTGAAGCCGAAGGTGGTCGACGGTCAACATGTGAGTGCGGCGGTGAGCAAGCTCCGTCATGTTACCTGGACCAAAGGGACATTTGTGGACACAGTAAGGGTATGGCAGCAGGAGTCGTTAAACATCACTGAACCCCACGACACCAAATGGCTGGCCGCTCCTTCTTTCAAATACGGTCCCCCGCTGTGACTTGCATCTTGGACCAACAAAGGTCTAGACTGGGGATCCTTTGACGAGGTGTTGATGCTGCAAAAATGCATCAAGAGTATGATAAAAAAGTACATCATCCTTGCCGACATGGTCCAGGTGATGCTTATCCGCCGAGTTCTCCCTGCCAACGATGGCCTCTTAACATGTGGGAGTTTAATCCGGAAGGGTCGCGGACCCTGCAGCGATTGTTTGGCATGACGCACAAAGGGATCTGGAAGCTGCTCTTCAAGAATCAGAAGATGTGGCCATGGACGTCTGACAACACCAGCCTTGACTACAACAATCTGGCCTCCCGAGTAAGTGTTAAATTTCTGAACATTACCTAGTTTGGCAATCTTTAGGGAGGGGTACTGAAAATTACGCATCTTAAACAGGGCTGGATAAAGAAAGCGAAGCAGATTAGATGTCCGGCTCCACTCCCCGAAAACTCAGCCGAATCTCTGTTAATGAGGATGCTGGTCCCGGCGCCCTACCAGGCGCCGGTAAAGAAAGACAAGAAGAAGGGCAAGGATGCTGGTGATGGCCTCCACCATGAAGGTACTTCGGGCGCTACGTTCGGAGGGACCGAGGCTCCTTCCTCCTATGAGGAAGATGAAGGCGAGGAGGAGGGGGCGGAAGAAGAAGAGAGCCCCTCCCTCAAAGGGAAAAAGAGGGCGGCCTCTGCAGATCCGGAGGAGGGAGCATCCAAGAAGGGAAGGATATCCTTTTCGGACAACTCGGATTCAGACGCCGAAGCAATCCCCAAGCATCGCCCCCAGACCAAGCCTATTGCCGCATCGTAAGTACCTAAGGATGCTTCACATATTTTCAATCCTTCGTGAATTGAGAGAATAATGTCAAATTACGTGTTTCAGTCCGGCCTGCAATCTACTTCGAGTATCGTCATCATCAGGGGATCTACCGCTGGAGATGATGGAGAGTGAGACACCACCACAAGCTTCCTCGCCCCCAAGGGCAGACAACATTGAGGTGTCATCCCGGAGGACTTCTCTGGATCACCGAGAGGTACAGGGGACCATCAACACGTCACTGGAGGGGAATGCCTCGGTTGTTGAGGGAATAGGAGGTGCGGCCCCCATGAAGACCAACCATGGGGGCCCTGGACTGTTCGGCCCCCAGCCGAATACCGCTTTGGAGATGGATCCAGAACCAGGTGAGCGGCCCCCTTCAAGGGAGGGGGGAGCGTCCAATACTGCTGCGACCTCCATGAACCCTGAGGCGCCGAACACCCCGATGGACGTACTATAGAGTGCGTATGTCTTGGAGGAGCACCGTACCTTGATGGGTACGGTGTTTGAGAAGATTCAGTCCGCAAAAAGTGGGCCGAATGAAGCCTTCATGAGCCTACTAACAAGCTTCAAGGTATGCGATGTAATGTCTTTAGCCACCTTCCATATGAACATATACGCCTGTATATAGATGGTAGCCCCTGAGACTCTGGTGGCCCATGAAGAAGGGAGAACAGAGGATATATAGATATCTGAGGGAAGTAACATACTTATTTAATTGGAAAAACATGCTTCACTGTTAGCGGCAACCGCCTAGGCTACAGAGGTTTCCGAACTAAAGCAGAAACTGAAGCTGGCTGATGAGGACATTGTCCTTATTAACAAGCGGCTCAACGAAGGGCAAGGTAAGCTTCGAACATCCCTTTTATGCCTATATGACTGTGCGAATACTAGGTTGAAATTTAGACGATGTTATTTTGCGTAACTGTAGATGGCGCTGCCGGGGTTGAGACCCTCAGGGGTGAACTTACCCTGGCCAAGGAACAGGCTAGAGTGAGCAATGCGGCCACTTATAAAGCGGTTGCCAATACGTCCATTTTGCATCATGCTTTTATATTGATATTTCTTGCATTATGGGCTGTTATTTCACTTTATTTCACAATACTTATGGCTATTCTCTCTTATTTTACAAGATTTACATGAAGAGGGAGAATGCCGGCAGCTGGAATTCTGGGCTGGAAAAGGAGCAAATATTAGAGACCTATTCTGCGCAACTCCAAAAGTCCTGAAACTCCACGGAACATCTTAAAACAAATAAAGAAAAATCCTTGCCAAAGATGAAGGCCAGGGGGCCCACACCCTGCTCACAAGGGTGGGGGTGCCCCCCCTAGGGCGCGCCCCCTACCTCGTGGGCCCGCCGGTGGCTCTCCGACACCCATCTTCTCCTATATGAAGTCTATCAATGAGAAAAAAAACCAGGAGGAACTTTTCGGGACGAGACTCCGCCACCATGAGGCGGAACCTTGGCAGATCCAATCTAGAGCTCCGGCAGAGCTGTTCTGCCGGGGATACTTCCCTCCGGGAGGGGGAAATCATCACCATCATCATCACCAATGCTCCTCTCATTGGGAGATGGCAATCTCCATCAACATCTTCACCAGCACCATCTCATCTCCAAACCCTAGTTCATCTCTTGTTTCCAATTCTTGTCTCAAAGTCCGGGATTGGTGCTAGTAGGTTGCTAGTAATGTTGATTACTCGTAGTTGATGCTAGTTGGTTTATTTGGTGGAAGATCATATGTTCAGATCCTATATGCATATTATTACCCCTCTGATTATGAACATGAATATGTTTTGTGAGTAATTATGTTTGTTCCTGAGGACAAGGGAGAAGTCTTGCTATTAGTAGTCATGTGAATCTGGTATTCATTTGATATTTTGATAAGATGTATGTTGTCTAGCCTCTAGTGGTGTTATGTGAACGTCGACTACGTAACACTTCACCATTATTTGGGCCTAGAGGAAGGCATTGGGAAGTAATAAGTAGATGATGGGTTGCTAGAGTGACAGAAGCTTAAACCCTAGTTTATGCGTTGCTTCGTAAGGGGCTGATTTGGATCCATATGTTTCATGCTATGGTTAGGTTTACCTTAATACTTTTGTTGTAGTTGCGGATGCTTGCAATAGAGGTTAATCATAAGTGGGATGCTTGTTCAAGTAAGAACAGCACCCAAGCACCGGTCCACCCACATATCAAATTATCAAAGTATCGAACGCGAATCATATGAACGTGATGAAAACTAGCTTGACGATATTCCCATTTGTCCTCGGGAGCGCTTTTCCTATTATAAGAGTTTGTTCCGGCTTGTCCTTTGATACAAAAAGGATTGGGCCACCTTGCTGCACTTTATTTACTTTTGTTACTTGTTGCTCGTTACAATTTATCTTATCACAAAACTATCTGTTACCACTTATTTCAGTACTTGCAGAGAATACCTTGCTGAAAACCGCTTATCATTTCCTTCTGCTCCTCGTTGGGTTCGACACTCTTACTTATCGAAAGGACTATGATAGATCCCCTATACTTGTGGGTCATCAAGACTCTTTTCTGGCACCGTTGCCAGGGAGTGTAGCGCCTTTGGTAGGTGGAATTTGGTAAGGAAAAATTTATATGGTGTGCTGAAATTTACTGTCACTTGTTACTACGGAAAGTAATTCTCTGAGGGGCTTGTTCGGGTTATCTTCACCCCGTTCAATAGAGCAAAGAGTTGCTCCTCAACCTACTGAACCTATTGAAAATGAAACTGCTTTTGAATTTCCTTCGGGTATGATGGAAAGACTGCTAGCTAACCCTTTTACAGGAGATGGAACAAAGCATCCTGATGAGCACTTAATATATGTGGATGAAGTTTGTGGATTATTTAAGCTTGCAGGTATACCCGATGATGTTGCTAAGAAGAAGGTCTTCCCTTTATTTTAAAGGGAGACACATCGATATGGTATAGGCTATGTGATGATATGAGATCATGGGATTATAAAAGATTGAAGTTGGAATTTCATCAAAAGTATTACCCTATGCATCTCGTTCATCGTGATCGCAATTATATATATAATTTCTGGCCTCGTGAAGGAGAAAGCATCACTCAAGCTTGGGGGAGGCTTAAATCAAAGTTATATTCATGCCCCAATCATGAGCTCTCGAGAAAAATAATTATGCAAAAGTTTTTATGCTCGGCTTTCTGAAAACAATCGCACCATGCTCGATACTTCTTGTGCTGGCTCTTTTATGATGAAGACTATTGAATTCAGATGGAATTTATTGGATATAATTAAACGCAACTATGAAGATTGGGACCTCGACGAAGGTAAGGAGTCAGGTATGATACCTAAGTTTGATTGTGTTAAATCTTTTACGGACACCGATATTTTCCATAAGTTTAGCGCTAAATATGGACTTGACTATGAGATAGTAGCTTCTTCCTGTGAATCTTCTGCTACTTATGTCGATCTCCCTAAGGAGAAGTGGTTTAAATATCATCCTCCCATAGAAGTAAAAGTAGCTGCACCTATTAAAGTTGAAGAAAAGACTATCACTTATAATGATCCTATTGTTCCTACTTGTTATGTTGAGAAACCACCTTTCCCTGTTAGGATAAAGGATCATGCTAAAGATTCAACTGTGGTTCGTAAAAGCAATATTAGAACTTATGCACCCTCTGAGCAAGTTAAAGTAGAACCTAATGTTGCTATTGTTAAAGATCTCTTGTCTGATAATATAGATGGGCATGTTATTTACTTCTGTAATGAAACTGCTAGAATTGCTAAACCCCGTGATATAGATAAACCTAGACATGTGGTAGGCATGCATGTTATTTCTGTTAAAATAGGAGATCATTGTTATCATGGCTTATGTGATATGGGTGCTAGTGCTAGTGCAATACCTATTGACTTATACAAAGAAATTATGCATGACATTGCACCTGTTGAGTTAGAAGAAATTGATGTTACAATTAAACTTTCCAATACAGATACTATTTCACCAATTGGAATTGTTAGAGATGTTGAAGTCTTGTGTGGGAAAACTAAATATCCTACTGATTTTCTTGTTCTTGGTTCCCAACAAGATAGAGTTTTGTCCCATTATATTTGGTAGACCCTTCTTGAACACTGTTAATGCTAAGATAGATTGCGAAAAGAATGTTGTTACAATTGGCTTAGATGATATGATTCATGAGTTTAGTTTCTCTAAATTTAGTAAACAACATCGTGAGGAAGAATTGTCTAGTAAGGATGAAATTATTGGTCTTGCTTCTATTGCCGTACCTCCTAGTGATCCTTTAGAACACTATTTGCTAGACCATGAAAATGATATGTTCATGAATGAAAGAAGGGAAATAGATGAAGTATTCTTTAAAGAGGAACCTATTCTGCAACATAACTTGCCTGTTGAAATTTTATGGGATCCTCCTCCACCCAAGGGTGATCCTGTGTTTGAGCTTAAACCTTTACCTGATAATCTTAAATATGCTTATCTTGATGAAAATAAGATATATCCTGTTATTATTAGTGCTGACCTTTCAAAGCATGAAGAAGAAAGATTATTGAACACTCTGAAGAAGCATCATGCTGCTATTGGATATACTCTTGATGATCTTAAGGGCATTAGTCCCACTCTATGACAACATAAAATAAATTTGGAAGCAGATGCCAAACCAGTTCATGATCCTCAATGACGTCTGAATCCTAGAATGAAAGAAGTGGTAAGAAAAGAAATACTCAAGCTTCTAGAGGCAGGTATAATTTATCCCGTTGCTGATAGTCAGTGGGTAAGTCCTGTCCATTGTGTCCCTAAGAAGGGAGGTATTACTGTTGTTCCTAATGATAAAGATGAATTGATTCCACAAAGAATTATCACAGGTTATAGGATGGTAATTGATCTCCGCAAATTAAATAAAGCTACTAAGAAAGATCATTACCCCTTACCTTTTATTGATCAAATGCTAGAAAGATTATGCAAACATACACACTATTGCTTTCTAGATGGTTACTCCGGTTTCTCTCAAATACCCGTGTCGGCTAGAGATCAAACAAAGACTACTTTCACATGTCCTTTTGGTGATTTTGCTTATAGACGTATGCCTTTTGGTTTATGTAATGCACCTCTACCTTTCAAAGATGTATGATGGCTATATTCTCTGACTTTCGTGAAAAGATTTGTGAGGTTTTCATGGACGACTTTTCCATCTATGGTTCCTCTTTTGATGATTGCTTGAGCAATCTTGATCGAGTTTTGCAGAGATGTGAAGAAACTAATCTTGTCTTGAATTGGGAAAAGTGCCACTTTATGGTTAATGAAGGTATTGTCTTGGGGCACAAAGTTTCTGAAAGAGGTATTGAAGTCGATAAAGCCAAGGTTGATGCTATTGAAAAGATGCCATGTCCCAAGGACATCAAAGGTATAAGAAGTTTCCTTGGTCACGCCGGATTTTATATGAGGTTCATTAAGGACTTCTTAAAAAATTCTTGGCCTCTGACTAATTTATTGCAAAAAGATATACCATTTGTCTTTGATGATGATTGTGTAGAAGCATTTGAAATACTTAAGAAAGCATTAGTCTATGCACCTGTTGTTCAGCCACCTAATTGGAATTTACCATTTGAAATTATGTGTGATGCTAGTGATTATGCTGTAGGTGCTATTCTAGGGCAAAGAGTTGATAATAAATTAAATGTTATTCATTATGCTAGTAAGACTCTAGACAATGCTCAAAGAAATTATGCCACTACTGAAAAAGAGCTTTTAGCAGTTGTATTTGCTTGTGATAAGTTCAGACCTTATATTGTTGATTCTAAAGTAACTATTCACACTGATCATGCTGCTATTAAATACCTTATGGAAAATAAAGATGCTAAACCTAGACTTATTAGATGGGTTCTCTTGCTACAAGAATTTGATTTGCATATTGTTAATAGAAAGGGAGCTGAGAACCCCGTTGCAGACAACTTGTCTAGGTTAGAGAATGTTCTTGATGACCCACTACCTATTAATGATAACTTTCCTGATGAACAATTAAATGTTATAAGTACTTCTCGTAGTACTCCATGGTATGCTGATTATGCTAATTATATTGTTGTTAAGTTTATACCACCTAGCTTCACATACCAGCAAAAGAAAAAGTTTTTCTAAGACTTGAGACACTACTTTTGGGATGACCCACATCTTTACAAAGAAGGAGTGGATGGTGTTATTAGATGTTGTGTACCTGAGCATGAACAGGAACATATCCTACGCGAGTTCCACTCCGAAACCTATGGAGGACACCACGCTGGAGATAGAACTGCACATAAGGTATTGTAATCTGGTTTTTATTGGCCTACTCTCTTCAAGGATGTCCGTAAGTTTGTCTTGTCTTGTGATGAATGTAAAAGAAATGGTAATATTAGTAGACGTTAAGAAATGCCTATGAATTATTCACTTATTATTGAAACATTTGATGTTTGGGGCTTTGATTATATGGGACCTTTTCCTGCCTCTAATGGATACACACATATTTTAGTTGATGTTGATTACGTTACTAAGTGGGTAGAAGCTATTCCAACTAGTAGTGTTGATCATAACACTTCTATTAAAATGCTTAAATAAGTTATTTTTCCGAGGTTTGGAGTCCCTAGATATTTAATGACTGATGGTGGTTCACACTTTATTCATGGTGCTTTTCGTAAAATGCTTGCTAAATATGATGTTAATCATAGAATTGCATCTCCTTATCACCCACAGTCTAGTGGTCAAGTAGAGTTGAGCAATAGAGAGCTCAAATTAATTTTGCAAAAGACTGTTAATAGGTCTAGAAAGAATTGCTCTAAGAAACTTGATGATGCATTATGGGCCTATAAAACTGCATATAAAAATCCTATGGGTATGTCTCCATATAAAATTGTTTATGGAAAAGCATGTCACTTACTTCAAGAACTAGAACATAAGGCATATTGGGCTATTAAAGAGCTTTAACTATGATTTCAAACTTGCTGGTGAGAAGAGGTTATTTGATATTAGCTCACTTGATGAATGGAGAACCCAAGCTTATGAAAATGCCAAGTTGTTTAAAGAAAAAGTTAAAAGATGGCATGACAAAAGGATACAAAAGCGTGAGTTTAATGTAGGTGATTATGTATTGCTATACAACTCTTGTTTAAGATTTTTTGCAGGAAAACTTCTCTCTAAATGGGAAGGCCCCTATGTTATCGAGGAGGTCTATCATTCCGGTGCCATGAAAATCAACAACTACGAAGGCACAAATCCGAAGGTGGTAAACGGTCAAAGAATTAAACATTATATCTCAGGTAATCCCATAAATGTAGAAACCAATAGTATTGAAACCGTAACCCCGGAGGAATACATAAGGGACACTTTCCGGAGAGTTTCAGACTCCGAAAAGGAATAGGTATGTGGTACGCTAAGTAAACCGACTCCAAAACAATTTTTAAGGCAATATTTCTCCGTTTTGGAATATTTAGGAAAATAAAAAATTAGTAGTAATCCGAGAAGGACACGAGGGCCCCACGAGGGTGGTGGGCGCGCCCCCCTACCTCGTGTGCCTTCCGGACTCCGTTTTCTTGCACGATACGTATTTTGGTCGGTAAAAATTCATTATATATTATCCCAAAGGTTTTGACTCCCGTATCACGCAAATTTCCTCTGTTTTTGTTTTTGAGCTGTTGCTGCTGCAGATTAGAGCAAGATGTCTTCTCAAGAGTCAATCGGGGAGAGCCGGGTATTTAATCCGGCACCGGAACCAAGGGCAAACAGCGACGCTGGCCACTTTGGGCCAGCAATGGAGGAAGAGAAGGAGGCTGACTTGATGAGAGTAGATGCCATGGAGGATCAAGAAGTCACCTCTCACCTCCGAGCTGGGTTCACGATGGGGGAACTACAGAGCTTAGCTATTCCAAACTCGGTTATCCGTTCTAATGTTAGATTTATTTCTTATGAAAATATGAAGAGGAGTGTCACTTGTTCTCCCGCAGCTATGCAACACCCTTGGGTGCAAGGAGCTTTAGCTGTCACAGGAAATCTTCGTAAGGAAATAATGGACCACAAACAGCAAGTCAATAAGCTCGAGGAGGAGAACCGCATCCTGAGGGGAATCATCGCCAAGAATATTACACCGACAACAAAGAAGGAGACATAATCACATGGGTATGGGCACTCCCCTTGGCAACTGCCAAGCTTGGGGGAGGTGCCCCGGTATCGTATCACAATCACAACTCCTATCTTTACCATTTTTCTTAGTTCGATCCTATTAGTAGTATCTTGAGCTAGTGGAATAAAGTTTATGGCATGATCTAGTTTTGGGTTTTGCTTTTTAATCTCTCTATGTAATCGAGTCCGTGAGATATATATAATAAAGATTAGTGTTGAGTCAAGGGCTTGATTATTTTGCCATGATCTTGGGTGAATAAAAGAAAGAGAAAAAGAATAAAAAGAAACAAAAAGTTCATATTGATCTTATTGAGAGTAATGACTTCACATAGAAAGAGTATGATGATTAAAAGTTGTTGGGAATTGGCAGACATAGCTTTGGTCATTGTTGCAATTAATAGGAAGTAATAAGGAAAGAGAGGTTCTCACATATAGATATATTATCATTGACATCTTTTATGATTGGGAGCACTAATTAAAATATGACATGCTAAAGAGTTGATGTTGGACAAGGAAGACAGCGTAATGAGTTATGCCTTTCTTATTCTGAGATAAAGTATGCTGTCATGGATCCTCTAACTTGTTGAGCTTGCCTTTCCCCCTCATGCTAGCTAAATTTTCAACACCAAGTAGAAATACTACTTGTGCTTCCAAATACCCTTAAACCAGTTTTGCCATGAGAGTCCACCATATCTACCTATGGATTGAGTAAGATCCTTCAAGTAAGTTGTCATCGGTGCAAAGCAATAAAAATTGCACTAAATATGTATGATTGATTGGTGTGGGAGAAATAAGCTTTATACGATCTTGTGATGTGGAAGTAATAAAAGTGACAGACTGCATAATAAAGGTTCATATCACAAGGGGCAATATAAAGTGACGTTCTTTCGCATTGAGATTTTATGCATCCAACCATAAAAGCGCATGGCAACCTCTGCTTCCCTCTGCGAAGGGCCTATCCTTTATCATTATCTTCTACATTATCCAAGATTCATGGTGATCTTCACCTTTTCTTTTTCATTTTATCCTTTGGCAAGCTCAGCATGTTGGAAAGAACATGATATATATATATATCTAATTGGATGTAGGGGAGCATGAACCATTATTGTTGACATTACCCTTGAGGTAAAAGGTTGTGGGCAAAACTATAAGCCCCTATCTTTCTCTATGTCCGATTAAAACTTCATAACCACAAGTATTGCGTGAGTGTTAGCAATTATGGAGGACTAAATGATAGTTGAGTATGTGGACTTGCATTTTAGCTCTGACATAGACTCTTTCCGATGTTATGATAAATTGCAATTGCTTCAATGACTGAGATTATAGTTTGTCAGAGCCCAATAAGGTTTATGATTTATACTTTTGCATTGTGAATAGATCATCACTTGAACATAAATAATCATATGACAAAATCTATATATATTGCTGTTATGAGAATAATCATGATGCCTTCATGTCCGTATTTTATTTTTATCGATGCCTCTACCTCTAAACATGAGGACATATTTATTGTTATCGGCTTTTCGCTTGAGGACAAGCGAGGTCTAAGCTTGGGGGAGTTGATACGTCCATTTTGCATCATGCTTTTATATCGATATTTATTGCATTATGGGATGTTATTTTACTTTATGTCACAATACTTATGGCTATTCTCTCTTATTTTACAAGGTTTACATGAAGAGGGAGAATGCCGACAGCTGGAATTCTGGGCTGGAAAAGGAGCAAATATTAGAGACCTATTCTGCGCAACTCCAAAAGTCTTGAAACTCCACGGAACATCTTAAAACAAATAAAGAAAAATCCTCGCCAAAGATGAAGGCCAGGGGGCCCACACCCTGCTCACAAGGGTGGGGGCGCCCCCCCCCCCTAGGGCGCGCCCCCTACCTCGTGGGCCCGCTGGTGGCTCTCCGACACCCATCTTCTCCTATACGAAGTCTATCGATGAGAAAAAAACCAGGAGGAACTTTTCGGGACGAGACTCCGCCACCATGAGGCGGAACCTTGGCAGATCCAATCTAGAGCTCCGGCAGAGCTGTTCTGCCGGGGATACTTCCCTCCGGGAGGGGGAAATCATCACCATCGTCATCACCAATGCTCCTCTCATTGGGAGATGGCAATATCCATCAACATCTTCACCAACACCATCTCATCTCCAAACCCTAGTTCATCTCTTGTTTCCAATTCTTGTCTCAAAGTCCGGGATTGGTGCTAGTAGGTTGCTAGTAATGTTGATTACTCCTTGTAGTTGATGCTAGTTGGTTTATTTGGTGGAAGATCATATGTTCAGATCCTATATGCATATTATTACCCCTCTGATTATGAACATGAATATGCTTTGTGACTAATTATGTTTGTTCCTGAGGACAAGGGAGAAGTCTTGCTATTAGTAGTCATATGAATCTGGTATTCGTTTGATATTTTGATAAGATGTATGTTGTCTAGCCTCTAGTGGTGTTATGTGAACGTCGACTACGTAACACTTCACCATTATTTGGGCCTAGAGGAAGGCATTGGGAAGTAATAAGTAGATGATGGGTTGCTAGAGTGACAGAAGCTTAAACCCTAGTTTATGCGTTGCTTCGTAAGGGGCTGATTTGGATCCATATGTTTCATGCTATGGTTAGGTTTACCTTAATACTTTTGTTGTAGTTGCGGATGCTTGCAATAGAGGTTAATCATAAGTGGGATGCTTGTTCAAGTAAGAACAGCACCCAAGCACCGGTCCACCCACATATCAAATTATCAAAGTATCGAACGCGAATCATATGAACGTGATGAAAACTAGCTTGACGATATTCCCATTTGTCCTCGGGAGCGCTTTTCCTATTATAAGAGCTTGTTCCGGCTTGTCCTTTGATAAAAAAGGATTGGGCCACCTTGCTGCACTTTATTTACTTTTGTTACTTGTTGCTCGTTACAATTTATCTTATCACAAAACTATCTGTTACCACTTATTTTAGTACTTGCAGAGAATACCTTGCTGAAAACCGCTTATCATTTCCTTCTGTTCCTCGTTGGGTTCGACACTCTTACTTATCGGAAGGACTACGATAGATCCCCTATACTTGTGGGTCATCAGCTGCGGAGCTGAAGGCCGAACAAGCAACCCGGCGCCAATGCGAGGAGCGGATATCCGTCGTAGAGCAAGAACTCAAGGAAGCCGCCCGCAAGTCTATGTCCCTCGAGAAGGAGAATAAAGCCAAGGCAACCGAACTCGACAAGGCCCTGCAGGAGGCCAAAAACGCGCGGTCTGAATCGACAGAGGCTCGCGAGGAGATCCGTTATGCTAGACAGATAGCGGCTGGTAAGACCTTTCTTTTACAGACTAAGTTTGGAAATCAAAGATATGCCTTGATTAATCGACTGTGGAGTTCTCCAGACACTTTCACGGATCTTTGCAAGAATGTCCAGACTCATGAGGGATATGCAATGAAGAAGCTATTCTGGACACAGTTCGCTGCGTAGCAGCGCCCGACGCTGCTGAACGACCAAATGGCGCAATGGGCCGAGCCTAGAGTGGCCACGAAGGACGTTATAGTTCGGCTGTGGCCAACCGAGCCCCTTCCGAGCAGCTTTTTCGGCTTTGTGCGGTGACTTGTCGATGCAGTGCCGTGAATTGATGCGGTCAAGCGGTCAGTGTGCATAGAAGGTGCGCGGATGGCCTTCGCTCGCGTCAAGATGTACTGGGCGAAGATGAAGGCCACCGATGTTGCAGTTAAGGGCCCGCCTGGAGGCAAGGACCACCATACGCCGGAGCGCTACTTAGACGACGTCCTAGAGGGCGCCCGCTTGATAGAGGGTCAGTGCTCAAAGGACATTATGTTCAAATGAATGTACCTGAACTGTCTGGACGTTCTCATTATGTATTAAGGTTTTGCGATATATTTGTGTCTTTATCTGATAGTTCTATCCTCCTGTGCGGTGGTTTTTGTATTCCTGAGAGTTTTCCAGTCATCGGCTTCAGCTCCCACGCAGATACTACGGGGGTGTTCAGAATAGCACACGGGCACACTTGATCCAACGTCTTGGTCCATGAAGGAGGTGTCAGTGCAGCGAACCAGGCAATCGGACTATGAGGCTTTATCACTCTCACTTAGCCATAGGAATTTGACGATGGTCTACGAGATAGCCCCTGGTATGTTCGCAGCTATCTGAATCCGGATGCGTTACATATGTGACCGGAAAGCAGTCCTTGTGTAATACGGAAAAAATCGCTAACATATTTTAATAAGTCGCGGAGTGGATGACCAGCTCTCGCCGCATCATGACAGTTAGTTTTCGGCTTTCTCTACGAAGGTGTTTAACCGTACGAACCATAAACACAATTGCAGTAGTTCCCTGTAACATCCCAAATTTTAAATTTGGAATGTTATACATAGGACATCATATTGCATATCATATTTTATTGCATTTTGTTTTGCGATCCTTGAAATTCTAAGCAACTCAAGGACCCATGGAGAGAGTTGGGGATTTTCCCTGTTTCATATTTGAATATTCTCAAATATCGAAAACAAGGATCACTTTTGGTTTTAGTTATTTTTCTCTCCGAATATATTTCATATTAAAATATATGAGAGGGAATAATATGACTTCTCCGAAGTAATTGAAATATTCGAAGCAAATGTTTAAATCAAATGAATTATTTTATTTGGATTTTATCGCTATTTTATTTGAATTAGAAAAATATAATTTTTTCAAAATTGCATTTTTAGGCCAAGAAAATGTTCACCTTGTTCTAAATATTCTGCTTAGACGGTGAACATTTGTTTTGGTATTTCTAGTTTTTATTTTATTTTCTAGGATTTTTTCGGCAAAATCTGTTTAGAAAAAGTCAAACCGACCTAACGAGGCGTAACCGACCCGGACTCCAGTCGGGGGCAGGCTTTATAAGCCGGCCACCCACTGCCTCGCAGCCCACCCTCGCCTGCAGCCCACCCTGCCGCCCAACCCTAGCCGTCGCCCCGCCCGCGCAGCCAGCCGCCGCCGCAAGCTGCTGCCGCCGCCGCCGTCTCATCGCCGATCGACACCGCTGTCGCCGGACTTTCTCCGGAGTTGCCATGGTTTTTTTGGTTTTTTAGGTAAACCCTAGATCTAGATCTGGTTTTTTCAGTTTCCCTGGTTTATTTTATTAGATTAGTTTTTCGTCGGTTTATTTATTTAGCGGACGTTCGTCCATACTTTCATTTTAACGAACATTATTCGTCGGTTAGGTTCAGACAGCGAACGTTCATTCGTTAGTATTTTCTTCTTATTTTATTTTCAGGCCGGGGACCTATCCGTGATTATTTTTATCGCAGATTAGCCCCTGATCTTCAAACGCTTGCCGTTTCTTAACCATTTGTCCAAATCCAGTGAAACCAACGCCAAAATCTTCGTCTTGAAACCCTCTTTCTATTTAATCAACTTGAACAAGGTTTTGACAATTTTAAAATTTGGTTTCAAGAAGATTTGTTTTTGAAGTTCTTTTGACGGTAGTTTCAGTTCCATAGCTCCGATTCGATTGATTCTTTTTGCAGATCGAATCTCTTCAGTTGAGTTTTCTGACTCGATCTTCTTATTCGATATTTCCCTGTGCATCTATGATTGAGTGCTCATGTATGCTATTGTTTGTTTGCGATAGAATTCCCGGAGTGTGCAACGTGCTACTACGAGTCACTAGGTTTTGCGGATCATCAGCAAGGCAAGTAACACTTAGATCATATCCATTTTACCCAGTTTTTATGCATTAGTTTCAACCCTCAAACATTGTATGAGTAGGATCTCTTAACTTGTGGGTTTGGGAAGTAGATGATGAGGTAGACCCTATTATCCTTTTTATTATCAAACCATGGGAGTTACTTCTATGTTATACTACTTATTGCCATGCTATGCTCGTAGACGTGGATTGGGTTTGAGAGTATCCATGACAGAGGTGAGATTGTTAATTAATGGTTTACTTAAGGTGGCTGCTTAAACAAACATCTGGGTGGATTGGCTGTGGGCACCTGGGGATATACTAGTGCTATCCTTTTTGGTTCGCCACCCAGGCTCAAAGGGATCATAAGATTATTCATACTGGAAACTTCCGTGTGCAGCCACAAGCTATTATAGGCTCTAGCATAGTTGAGTAAGTTGTGGGAAAACTTTCCATGATGGTCTAGCGATGTAGGGGATTGTAGGTGTACCGGCCTATCTATCAGTTAAGGGGACCTCTTCGGAAAGACTGTGTCTCGGTCATCCCTTTCTCAAACACCATCCAGTGCGAGAAATACAACGGAGGAGATCGAGTCTTGTGGGGAAAAGTGCATAAACATCTACATAGTGTACAAACTAATCATGGTTAGCCGTGTCCCTGGTTATGGACATCTTGAGTATCTGGTTTTTGAATTATCATGTGGATCTCATCACTCTAAATTAATTTGCTGGGATGTTAATAACTTTTAATTGGGATTGAGACGGGGTTACCATTCTGAATGTTTTTCAACCAACTTGATAGTTAAATAAAATATATTCCTTTGTTGTAGGAAAAAATGGCTTTTCGCAAAAACATTATAACCATAGAGCCTCCACCAGCCATATATGCTTATAGTGATAGCATTTACTTGTTCATTGCTCTTCTGTGTTATCTTGCCAGCATATTCCATGTGCTAACCCGTTTCGGGCTGCAACATATCATGTTCCAGACTTTTCAGACGACGAGTAAGGTTCGCTAGGTCGTTTGTCGTGCACTCTGCTATGCCGTTGGAGTTGATGGACTCACTTTATCTTCCAAGCCTTCCGCTGTTATCTTACTTAGATGGCCTTAAGCCATATTTATTGTAATTAGTTCTCTTTTGAGACATTTGATGTAATAAGTGCGTGATTTCTACTCTATTATAAATCCTTCAAGTATTGTGTGTGTCAGCATTACCGACTCAGGGATGACACTTATGCACAGAGATTTGACAGTTTGAGGTCGGATCACTACAAGATGGTATCAGAGCACACGCTAAATGTAGGACACGACCACTAAGATGAGACATAGGTCACTCTTCTCTACTCATTTCTAACTCCTCTCCATTTTCTACTCCTTAGGATGGCGGACACGAGGAATAAGTTTACATAGCCGGATGAAGACACACCTTTTGGACGACACTTGAAGGAAGTCACTAGGTACCTGAACATTGGAATACCAAGCTTCACCGGGACCTACACCGCCACACTACCAGAAGAGAAGCGTTGGATGATTCGAGTTCAAGTTCCAGGAAAGACATTCACGCTAGTAATGGAGCCCATAGAGTTTTCCTTCGATGCACCAACCTAGAGTCTAGGCAAGAGCATGGCAACCCACATTGCAATGGGACACACCGGCGAAGTTTATCACAAGGATCTTAAGGACACTATTTACCAGATATGTGGGCGCCGAGATGAGCAATGTGAGATGATTAGCAACAGGAAGGACAGGTCCATTACAGCCATCATCCAGGAGTTAAATCATCACATTCGTTGCTAGGAGAACCGGATGTGCGCAAGCATGATAGATCTGAAGAAGTTGATGACTAGGAACATGGAGCTGGAAGAGGAACTCAAGTCTACACGCGAAGGTTACGAGGAGGAATGCACCGTGCTAGTGGATATGAATGACGACTTGACAAGGAATCTAGGAGTATTCATGGGAGACCCTACGCCAGGAGGAGATGATAACCACCCCAAGGACTACATCATCATCGACGACACTGACTCCGACCCCAGTGATGATTCTTATGAAGACGAAGCTGGAGCAGATATCATGGAGTCTTCTACCGATAAAAATTTCTAGTGTACCACTATAGTATTAGTAGTATTTCCCCATGTATATATTAGTAGTCCGAGCACTGTAACGATAGTTAGATCGATTGTATGCCCTTGCTTGATATTGTTTTGGAGTGATATTGATTGTGTTTGTCTCATGTGCATATGGGTAGTGCTTTCTCATTAGACCTCACTCTATTCTAATCTCTCCCCTCTAAACCCATCAGATGCCTCCAAGACGTGACCCCGGATTTGCCTTCCCACCGGAGGTCACTCAGTTGATGCAGTAGAAGAATACACTGATGCAGTTGCTAGTTCAGAATCAGGGCAACAACAACAACAACAATAACAACAACAACAACAACAACAACCCACCGCCACCACCTCCAGTTGACAACTTAGCCCATTTTCCGAGGTTACAACCACCAGTGTTTTCGAGTAGCACCGAGCCCATAGGTGCGGATGACTGGCTACGCAGGATTGGAAGGGAGTTAACCACTGCCGGTTGCACAGATGCTGAGAAGGTGCGTTTTGCTGCACACCAATTGGATGGACCCGCAACCGCATGGTGGGAGAATTACACAACCACTTTCCCCATAGCCACTGTTACTTGGGAGCAGTTTCAGCAAGCAATCCGCACTGCTCATGTCTCAGCTGGAGATATGAGCATGAAGAAACGTGAGTTTCGCAAGATACGCCAGGGCAACCATACTGTAGGGCAGTACGTGGAGGAGTTGAGCAAGCTAGACCGTTATGCCCCAGATGACGTGGCCACCGATGCCGCGAAAGAGAAGTTTATGGAAGGGCTGAATGATGAGATGAGTATGCAGTTGATGGTGGCAACATTCAACAACTACCAGGAGTTGGTAGGTAAAGCTCTTATGATTGAAGGGAAGTAGCAGCAGATTGAGAGCCGCAAAAGGAATTATGGACAAGGGAAGTACAATTCAGGAGCTCAGCAGAAACCCCGTTTCACCCCGAACTCGAGAGGATTTACCCACAACCATGGAGGACATAACCACAATGGAGGAATTTCGCATAACCACAATGGCTCTAGGAATGGAAATGGGAGTGGAGCAAGCAGTCAGAACCGCTCTAACCCAAGCACACCCGCCAAGAAGGACCAAAGCCACGTTACTTGTTTCAAGTGCGGGAAGACTGGGAACTATGCCAATGAGTGCCCTGAACTCAAGAATGGAAATGGCAATCGAAGCTCTCGAAAGAAGCCCAACCCTTTCAACAAGGGACAAGTGAACCACATGAACGTGGAGGAGGTTGAGGAGCAGCCATATGCAGTTATCGGTAAGTTTTTGGTTAAGTCATTTACTACAATAGTTCTTTTTGATACTGGTGTATCACATTCATACATATCAAGGGGATTCGTGGATAAGTGTATGTTGCCCACCAAAGTTCTTAAGACACCTATGTTAGTAAGCTCACCCGGAGCGGAGTATATGGCAAGCAGTGGATGTTTTCAGATGCCATTGACCATAGGTAGGCATGTTTTTCCCTCAGACATGATAATTTTGGAATCCCAAGGATTGATGTGATATTCGGTATGGATTGGCTATCGAAGTATGGAGGAAGCATTGATTGCGCCAGTAGTTCAATTCTACTCACCACACCGGAGGGAAAAAGGATTAAGTATGTATCCAGGCATACTCCTAAGAGTACTCACGTAAATTTCCTCACGGGAGTTATTCAGGAAGAAGTACCTGTAGTGAAGGATTACCCGGATGTATTTCCAGAGGAACTATCAGGCATGCCCCCGGATCGAGGCATTGAGTTTTTGATAGAGTTATTGCCAAGCACCGGACCAATATCAAAGAGACCATACGGATGCCCGCAAATGATCTGGAGGATATTAAGAAACAGATTAAGGAGTTATTGGAGAAAGGTTACATTCAACGAAGTTTGTCACCATGGGGAGCCCCGGTGCTCTTGGTCGAGAAGAAGGATAAATCTCTGAGAATGGTTGTTGATTATCATGCATTGAATGAAGTGACAATCAAGAACAAGTACCCACTGCCGATGATCAATGATTTGTTTGACCAGCTGCAAGGAGCTAAAGTATTTTCCAAGATCGATCTTCGATCGGGATACCACCAGCTGAAGATTCGATAAGACGATATACCTAAGACAACTTTCACCACAAGGTACGGGCTGTATGAGTACACAGTTATGTCATTCGGATTGACTAATGCTCCTGCCTATTTCATGAGTATGATGAACAAGGTGTTCATGGAGTTCTTGGATAAATTTGTCGTGGTGTTCATTCATGACATTTTGGTGTACTCGAAGAATGAAGAGGAGCATAAGGAGCATTTGCATTTGGTTCTCGAGAAGCTCAGGGAACATCAGTTATATGCCAAGTTCAGCAAGTGTGAGTTTTGGTTGAAGGAAGTTGGATTCCTTGGACATGTTATATCAGGAGAAGGTATAGCAGTAGACCCTACTAAGGTTCAGTCAGTCACTGATTGGTTGGCACCCACCTTAGTTGGAGAGATCCATAGTTTTCTAGGACTCGCGGGATATTATCGGAGATTCATTGAGAATTTCTCTAAGATTGCAAAGCCCATGACAGAGTTGTTGAAGAAGGACACCAAGTTTAAATCGACGGATGAATGTGAGGCAAGTTTTCAGGAGTTGAAGAAACGTTTGACTACAGCCCCAATGCTGATTCTGCTAGATATACACAAGGATTTCCAAGTGTATTCTGGCGCGTCTCGCTTAGGACTTGGAAGTGTACTTATGCAAGACGGAAGAGTTGTTTCGTATGCCTCACGACAGCTTCGACCGCATGAATTGAATTATGCCATGCATGATTTGGAGTTAGCAGCCGTAGTGCATGCACCCAAAACCTAGAGACATTTTCTTATTGGAAACCATCGTGATGTGTACATGGATCATAAGAGTTTGAAGTACATTTCCACACAGAAGGAGTTGAATCTCAAGCAAAGGAGATGGTTGGAGCTCATAAAGGATTACGATATGAAGTTGCACTATCATCCAGGCAAGGCCAATGTCGTAGCAGACGCATTGAGCTGGAAGAGTTACGCCAATACCCTCGTAAGTGGAGGATTGCCACACGAGTTAGCTGAAGATCTCAGGGAGCTACATTTGGAGATAGTACCTAGAGGTTTTGTTGCAGCATTGGAAGTTCAGTCGACATTATTGGGAAAAATTCGAGAAGCTCAGAAGGATGATAAGGAAATTGCTGAGATAAAGGAGAAGATGAGCAAAGAAAAGGCCAAAGGATTTCGTGAGGATGAGCACGACACCTTGTTGTTTGAGGACCGTGTTTACGTGCCCAATAATGCAGAGATCAGGAAGTTGATACTTCAGGAAGCTCACGACTCGCCATACTCGATACACCCCGGAAACACCAAGATGTATTTGGATTTGAAGGAGCGTTTTTGGTGGACGGGTATGAAGAAGGATATTGTCGAGTATGTAGTCGTATGTGATGTATGTCAGAGAGTGAAGGAAGAACATCAGAAGCCAGCAGGTTTACTTCAGCCTATGCCGATACCCGAATGGAAGTGGGATAAGCTTGGCATGGATTTTATCACCGGATTACCCAGGACCCGATCGGGATATGATTCTATTACTGTAGTAGTGGATCGCTTGACCAAAGTGGCTCACTTTATCCCAGTGAAAACCACATATACCACTGTGAAGTTGGCCATTATATACATGACCAGGATCGTATGTCTGCATGGAGTTCCAAGGACTATTGTATCAGATAGAGGAACACAATTTACTTCAAAGTTTTGGCACCAGCTGCACCAGACTCTGGGCACCATGCTAGAGTTCAGTACAGCTTTTCATCCGCAGACAGATGGACAGACTGAGAGAGTCAATCAGTATCTCAAAGACATGTTGAGAGCTTGTGCGCTTGATTATGCTTCTAGTTGGGATGATAATTTGCCCTACGCAGAGTTCTCTTACAACAACAGTTATCAAGCTAGCCTAAAGATGGCACCCTTCGAAGCTTTGTATGGAAGAAGGTGCAGGACGCTGTTGATGTGGGATGAAGTTGGAGACCGCCAGTTGTTTGGACCAGATTTGATCAAAGATTCAGAAGAGAAGGTTAAATTGATTCGAGACAGATTGAAGGTAGCTCAGTCCAGGCAGAAAAGTTATGTTGACTCAAAATGCAAGGAGGAAGTCTACGAAATCGGAGACCAAGCATATCTTCGTGTGTCAGCCCTGTGAGGAGTTAAACGTTTTCGAGTTAAGGGAAAGCTAGCCCCAAGATTCGTAGGACCATACCAAGTTTTGGAACATATGGGAGAAGTTGCCTACAAGTTGGAGTTACCCAAAGGACTGTGAGGAGTTCATGATGTGTTTCATGTTTCCCAGTTGAAGAAGTGTCATGCAAAGATGGCCGATATTCCTCTGAGAGATATAGTGCCCCTGGAAGCAATTCAGTTGGAAAGTGATCTGACCAATGAGGAGAAACTTGTCAAGATTCTCGAGTTTGCCAGCCGAGTTACACACAGTAAGGTTATCAAGTTTTGCAAACTTCAGTGGAGCCACCATACCGAGGATGAAGCCACCTGGGAACGAGAGGATGATCTACAGAAACACCACCCACACCTATTTTCTAGCCAACCCGAATCTCGAGGACGAGATTCATCTTAAGGGGGGTAGGTTTGTATCATCCCAAATTTTCAATTTGGAATGTTATACATAGGACATCATATTGCATATCATATTTTATTGCATTTTGTTTTGCGATCCTCGAAATTCTAAGCAACTCAAGGACCCACGGAGAGAGTTGGGTATTTTCACTATTTCATATTTGAATTTTCTCAAATATTGAAAACAAGGATCATTTTTTGTTTTAATTATTTTTCTCTAAGAAAATATTTCATATTAAAATATATGAGAGGGGATAATATGACTTCTCCAAAGTAATCGAAATATTGGAGGAAAAATGTTAAAATCAAATAAATTATTTGATTTGGATTTTATCGCTATTTTATTTGAATTAGAAAAATATGCATTTTTCAAAATTGCATTTTAGGCCAAGAAAATGTTCACTTTGTTCTAAATATTCTATTTAGAAAGTGAAAATTTGTATTGGTATTTTTAGATTTTTATTTTATTTTCTAGGAACTTTTTCGGTGAAATCTGTTTTAAAAAAAAGTCAAACCGACCTAATGGGCCGTAACCGCATTATAAGCCTGTCACCCCCTACCCAGCAGCCCACCCCCGCCCGTGCCGCTGTTAGCTGCTGCCGCCTCGTCGCCGGAGTTTTGCCGGTGCACTACTAGGAAAAGGGCTGCTAGTGGCGCACCTATTTTCGCTACTAATGGCGCACTACAGGTGCGCCACTAGCACCACGCCATTAGATTTTTTACTAATGGCGCACCGGTGGTGCGCCATTAGTATAGCCCACGATGCGCCATTAGTATCTGGTATACTAATGGCGCACCACATAGAAGTGCGCCATTAGTAACAATTTTTTTAAATTTTCTTTTTTCAGAATTTTTTTTATTTTTTTCGTTTTTTCTTAATCTCAGGTCACTATGGCTTAATCTTAGGTCACTATGGCTTAATCTCAGGTCAATATGCTTAATCTCAAGTCAAATCACACTCCGTGGTCAAACTTCCCGGAAGGTCACCGATCCTCACACTACTCCAGCCTGAGCACGCTTAACTTCGCAGTTCTATCCAACCCCAGCACCAGCTCATTTCACAGGCACTTGTTGATATATCTATCATATCAATCCTATTAAACCTTGTTGATGTCTAGGACTTTGTTCATGTTCATGAGTATGATGAAAATTTGAAAAAAACATTTCAAACTTCCCGGTCATATTACGCATCATATTTTGAAAAAAAAATCAAATTTTTTTAAACCAATTTTTTCTATTACTAGTGGCACACCTAGCAAATGGTGCGCCACTAGTAAGTTTGAATTTTTTTGCCTCTAGATCTTAAAAGCCCCGTAGCTTTTTTCTGATAGGTTTTTGGGTGTAACTTTTTGAGTAGATGATTTTTCATATAAAAAACTTTTTAATCCGAGTTCGTATGCAAAAGTTATGCCCATTTTACAAATTCGAGAGAGATTTTGCAATTAAAGTCAAAATTCATATTTGTAAATTTTCCCAACAAGTAGACGACATATCACATGGGAAACTTATTTTCTTTTTTTTGACATTTCCATTATTTTCTTTTATTTTTTTTAAAACTGAAAAGGCGGTCCCGGGGGGGGTGCATTCGGTGAAATTTTCGGGCCAAGTTAGTAATGGCGCACCGTGGGTGTGGTGCGCCATTACTAGTTAAACTAGTAATGGAGCACCACACCCACGGTGCGCCATTGCTAGTTTTGAAAAAAATAAAAAAATGATTTTTTTTGGAAAAAACATAGTAATGGCGCACCAGTAATGGCGCACTATCCACTGGTGCACCATTACTAACAATTTTTTTTATTTTTTTCTTTCAAAACTACTAATGGCACACGGTGGGTGTGGTGCGCCATTACTATGTCTACTAGTAATGGCGCACTATCCCATGGTGCGCCATTAGTAACAATTTTTTTAATTTTTTTCAAAACTACTAATGGCGCACCACACACCAGGTGCGCCATTAGTAATATATAGCAATGGTGCACCACATACAGGTGCGCCATTAGTAATATATTATCTATAGCCCTTTTCCTAGTAGTGAGTTGCCGTGGTTTTTTCAGTTTTTTAGGTAAACTCTAGATCTAGATCTAGATCCGGTTTTTTATTTCCCCCGGTTTATTTTATTAGATCGATTTTTCGTCGCTTTATTTATTTAGCAGACATTCGTCCGTACGTTCGTTTTAACGAACGTTGTTCGTTGGTTAGGTTCAGACAGCGAATGTTCGTTCGTTAGTCTTTCCTTTTTATTTTATTTTCAGGCCAGAGACATGTCCGCAATTATTTTTATTGCAGATTAACCACTGATCTTCAAACGCTCGCTGTTTCTTAACCGTTTGTCCAAATCCAGTGAAACCAACACCAAAATCTTCGTCTCGAAACCCTCTTCCTGTTTAATCAACTTGAACAAGGTTTTGACAATTTTAATATTTGGTTTCAAGAAGATTTGTTTTTGAAGTTCTTTTGACCGTAGTTTTAGTTCCGTAGCTCCGATTCGATTGATTCTTTTTGCAGATCAAATCTCTTCAGTTGAGTTTTCAGATTCGATCTTATTATTCGATATTTACCTGTGCATCTATGCTTGAGTGCTTATGTATGCTATTGTTTGTTTGTGATAAAATTCTCGGTGTGCACCTCGTGCTACTACGAGTCACTTGGTTTTGCGGATCATCAGTAAGGAAAGTAACACTTTGATCATATCCCTTTTACGCAGTTTTTATGCATTAGTTTCAACCCTCAAACATTGCATGAGTAGGATCTCTTAACTTGTGGGTTTGGGAAGTAGATGATGAGGTAGAACCTATTACCCTTTTTATTATCAAACCCTGGGAGTTACTTCTACGTTATGCTACTTATTGACATGCTATGCTCGTAGACGTGGATTGGGTTTGAGAGTATCCATGATAGATGTGAGATTGTTAATTAATGGTTTTTAAGGTGTCTACTTAAACACACATCTGGGTGGATTGGTTGCGGGCACCTGGGGATATACCAGTGCTGTCCTTTTTGGTTCGCCACCCAGGCTCAAAGGGATAATAAGATTATTCATGCTGGAAACTTTGGTGTGCAGCCGGAAGCTATTATGGGCTCTAGCATAGTTGAGTAAGTTGTAGGAAACCTTTCCATGATGGTCTAGCAGATGTAGGGGATTGTAGGTGTACCGGCCTATCTATCGGTTAAGGGGACCTCTTCGGAAAGACTGTGTCTCAGTCATCCGTTTCTCAAACACCATGCAGTGTGAGAAATACAACATAGGAGATCGAGTCTTGTGGGGGAAACTGCACAAACCACTGCAGAGTGTACAAACTAATCATGGTTAGCCATGTCCCCGGTTATGGACATCTTGAGTATCTAGTTCTTGAATTATCATGTGGATCTCATCACTCTAAATTAATTTGCTGGGATGTTAATAATATTTAATTGGGATTGAGATGGGTTTACCATTCTCAATGTTTTTCAACCAACTTTATAGTTAAATAAAATATATTCCTTTGTTGTAGGGAAAAATTGGCTTTTCACAAAAACATTATAACCATAGAGCCTCCACCAGCCATATATACTTGTAGTGATAGCATTTACTTGTTCATTGCTCTTTTGTGTTATCTTGCTAGCATATTCCATGTGCTGACCCGTTTTGGGCTGTAACATATCATGTTCCAGACTTTTCAGACAAAGAGTAAGGTGTGCTAGGTCGTTTCTCATGCACTCAGCTATAACGTTGGAGTTGATGGACTCACTTTATCTTCCAAGCCTTCCGCTGTTATCTTACTTAGATGCCTTAAGCCATATTTATTGTAATAAGTTCTCTTTTGAGACATTTGATGTAATAAGTGTGTGATTGCTACTCTGTTATAAATCCTTCAAGTACTCTGTGTGTCAGCATTACCGATCCAGGGATGACACTTATGCACAGAGATTTGATCGTTTGAGGTCGGATCGCTACATTCTCCCTTACTACCGTAGCCGACAGACGGAACGTAAGGTAGCAAACACAGGAGCCGGGCAACCCAACTATTGACCAAAGACATGATTCGGAGGTGGTATACTCCTCAGTATGGAGGGAGCGTTCCGTCTGTCGCCAGATGACGTGGTATACTCCTCAGTATGGAGGGAGCGTTCCATGTTTCCGTTGATTGTAATGACGCCACATGGACCGGGCATCTGGAGCATTAGATAGGCCTTGTGCAGGACCGCATTGAAGTGAGCAAAGCAGTTAATCCGAGCAGTGCATGGTAGACACTACGGAAAGGGACGATGTTGAAGATCAAGTCTTCGCTTCGGAAGTTGTCCGGCGAACCGAAGACGACCTCCAATGTGATTGAACCCGTGCAGCGGGCCTCTGGGCGACTTGGCGCTCCCTCGTCTCCAACCTCTCAAGCTATAGGCTGCGCTCCAAGGCTTCTTCGCGCCAGCGCTTCTTCGCGCCTCAGGATCTCTTCCTCTTCGGCAGGCATTCCCCTCATCGATGCCAGGGCAGCCCCGCGCGCCTCCACTTGCTGCTCCAGGGAAGTGCTCCAGGCCTGGAGCTCCCACGCGTGCTTTTCTGCGATATTGCGACAGTGATCGGCTTCATGGGCTTCTTCCAAGGCTCGAGAGCAGGCTTCTCGCGAGGTCATAAGATACGCCTCGGCCTCCGCACTATCAAGGTCGCGCTGATGCCGCCCGAGGTTGATGGCCAACTTCAGTTTGTGCCACTCCTCCCTCAACCGAAGACCCTCGGCCTCAAGGCGCGCGTCTACATCCGCGAGTTCTCCGCCAAGCCGGCTCATCACGCCCATTGCCTCCTGGAAGAGCTCGTGGCGGACGATACTCTGCTCGCGTGCGGACTTGAACGCACGGCCGATTCTGTCCTCCGTAGCAGGGTGCACTGAAGGGGCCCAAAGCGGCTCGCCCCCTCCCAGTAGGGGGCTGAGGGCTGGCGCTTCCCCGATCATCATCTGGGCCATGACGGAGGCCCGGATGGGAGAGGACCCGATGCTCGAAGTAGGAGCCAAGATCTGAGTCATCCAGTCACTGCCCACAACCAGAGGAGGAACCCTTGGCAACCTCGTCGCACCCCCAACGAGGCCACGAAGAAGAGATGGCGGGAGCGTGGATTCAAGGCGCCATGCCAGCGTGTCTGCCCCTACAGCCGACCTCGCGCCAGGGGCGGCATGCCGGCTTTGGGCGCTCAACGCCTGCGGAAGACCCAAGGCAGGAGCTGGTTGCTTCACGAGAGGCTTCATGGCCTTGGCAGATGGGATCCTGGAGAACCACCGTCACGAAGGGAAGCGGCACTCGAGGAATTACAAAGATAAGGTACTTACACATCCATGGCAATGTACTTCCTATGTTTCAGCGGTTGGACGACGCCACTGCTGCAGCTCGGAGACCCCTTCCTCTTACGTAGCACCGCGAATTCCACGCAGAACCGGCCCAAGCATTGCACGTGATTACCAGCGTGGTGCGCGACTGGCGAAGCACCCAAGGAGGCGACCTCAGGAGCGCCATGCTGAGGAGAGCTATCGGGCTCCGCCTCGTGATGACCCGTCGAGGCCTCGGCAGCTTCGGCCTTAGGAACAGCAAACTGCGTCACCTCCTCAGTTGCCGCCCCAGGGCAGGAATCATGGGTTCCCAAGGATGACGCCTCAGGAGCCCCAAGCAGCATTGACACCTCGGCACCCGCGCCTCCAGCCTCCTGCGGTGCTTGCCCCCCTGCGTCCACTCCTGGGGCAAGCTCGGCACCGCTGGCAGGGAGAGGAACCACGACGACGGGGTTCTCATGGGGCCCCACAAGGCAAACTAGGCGCAGCCCCCACTCATCGAAGGGGGGCATCTGCCCCGCGAACTCCACCCTGTTCGAGCAGTTGTACAAGCAACAACCCACTTGCGGCAAGTCACCCGGCGAGCGGTCGCTGGCCAAGACCTCGAGCACCGTCCTTAGTGCCTCGGCCGGAAGCCCCGACGCCTAAAGCATTATGCAATCCTGGTCGCCGGTCAGGGCCCACATCATCTGGAAATGGCGCTGGAGTGGGGCGATGCAGCATCAGAGGAATTCCTTCATCACCTTGGGTGCGGTCACATCAAGATCCTGCAGCCTCCTCAGCAAGAGCCAGACGAAGGCAAGACGAGAGCCCACGAGCTCCTTGTGACCCCAGCCGGAGCTTGGGACGGCGGGTGACGACGGAGGTAAGGGTAGGGGGCTGAGTACTCCGACATCAACATACACCCACCGCATCCAAAACTTGCTTGTGGATGGCGGAAGATCAAAATCAATCCCCGAGCCAGCCGTCGCCGCCATGGCCTGGAAACTCACGCACCTAGAGCACTGCCGGGGGTTGGTCAGGTGCAGCAAAAAGAAATGGCGCAAGAGGGACATAGAAGGAACAATGCCCACCATGGCCTTGCAAACAAAGGCGAAGACGGTGAGAAGGGCGACAGATTGGGGATCAAGGTGCAACATATGGATCTGGTAATGGGAAAGCACGACATCGAAGAAGGCGGAGAAGGGAGGAACCAGGCCAGCCCACAGAGCATCGACAAAGAACGGGACCTCGGTGGCCGTCCTATCAATGGTGGCTCGAGACGCAGGCCAGGCCACCGTCCCCCCCCCCCCATTCGTTGAAGCTGGTCGTGAGCACGAGGTGGACCTTATCCATGGCCTCCCGATTGAGCATCCGCGATCGGCCGATGGCGGGCTCGACGGCTGGAGCTGAATTGCTTGAGGTCACGGGCTTCTTCCCTTTCTTCGCCCGGTTCAGCGCCATGGCAATAACGGCAGAGCTCGAGTTGGATTGGAAGAGGAAGAAGAGGTACGAGGAAGCGAAGAAGTCGGGGAGTGCGTTGCCAGCAATGGGGAGATAACCATGTAGAATGTCGTGGCCGCCTACCCAGGCGGATTTCAAGGTTGCGTCGGGAAGTGGGGACACCCACGTCCCGTCACTCGCCACGTGTCGACCAAGGTGTTGGCGCCCACGGCGCTCCGCGCTTGCCCTTTGGCTTCGCCCTGAAGCCAAGCCGAAGCGCGCCTTGGGCCCAGGGGATACTATCGACGTTCTAGGAATGCGGATCCCCAGACTTGCCTGCCTGTGGCCTCCAGCGTGGCTCCACCATTGTCCTGTATGGCCCACCTTCACCAACAAGCAGCCAAGACACTCGCGAGGGGCCAAGCCTCGCGAAGGACCACACAAGTCCTCCTCAGGAGCGGCCTCACCAGGCTGGCTCACGAGGGGTGGAGAGGTCAAGGCAAGGCGACCCTCACGAGGTTCCAATGATGTAAGCCATGACGATCAAGATCAGGCGGGCGCCAGCACACGCAGTGTCCTCGTTTCCTCTTTGGTGCTAAGGAGGCAAGCGCAGGCAAGCAGTTCCAAGGCACCAGGCAAAGGTTTCCATATCGGTGCAACGAGATCAAGACTAGCAAGATGGCAGGACGGAGGTCGCCATGGATCCCAAGAGGGTGTCACCACCAGAGTCTTTGGCATGCGAAGACTACTTTTGTCAGGATAACTTGTACTAGTTGTCCCCCTTCAAATTGGCCATTGTGGGATCCCTTCCCGCTCAATATTTGGGAATAGGACCAAGGCCACTATAAATAGTACTAGCCACCATAGTAGGAGGCAACTGGTCTGAAGGGAGAGAGATCATCCTCAACCACACAAGTCCGCCAAGCACAAGAACACCTCTCCTCAGGAGGCTGTTCTTCCCTGGTAACTGTTCCTCCTCAGCCCAAGAGGCAACCCACGACACCACACTGGAGTAGGGTATTACACGACAACGGTGGCCCGAACCAGTATAAATCTTCTGTCTCTCATTCCTTGGGTCCGTCGAGCAAGGCCGTGAGATCATAGAGTGTGCGAGCTAGAGAGGGGGGAATCTTCCTGCACACCCCAGTGTTCGAACCTCAAGGGTTTTGCCGGAACCCAAAATCCGACAATGGCCAGCTTTAATCATCGCAAGCAATAATTTAGTGCACCTTGAAATCTGAACACCTACTTGAATCTTCTTCTCCTTCCGGTAGTCCCACCACTCCACCCCGTGTGGAAAAAATCTGCATGCATGACTCTCCTCCTCCCGTGCTCGTCCAATCCGTTGACCAGCAATATTTCCACCCCTTCGCTCATCCGTAAATTACTCCAACAAATATGCCCACGTAGCTGCTTCAATTACTTAACTGCAGGTGCATTGGGTCACTGACATGTGGGCCCAACAGGCATCTGGCCCACATGTTAGTGACGCAACTGGACATGCAGGTAAGTCAGTGAAGCTTAGTCCACATCTTACGTAGGTGTGCCATTGCTCGCTATAAATACTGCACCTCCCAAGGCATTCGAAAGAACGCTCACATTCATCGCTATCTCCCCCTCATTCTCTCATCGACCAACATGGCATCGCCCCTCCCAAGCCCTAGGTGCCCCTCGTTGCACCGCGTGGATGGTCACGCGTCATTGTTCCGTTCCTCGCTGCCACTAGTCGAGGAGGACGCGTCAGCGTTCCTATCCTCGCCGCAACGCATCGAGGTGGACGAGTTGGTTTTCCCAATCTCGCCAGCACGCACGTCGGAAGACGCGTTGGCTCCCAGCTACGAGGAGAACGCCACGCCGCCCGCCGAGCCCCCCAGGCTTGAGGAGATTTGGAAATAAATGGATGTCGCCTTGTGGGAGGCTTTGCCTCCGGTGGAGCGCACCAAAATAGAGGCGGAGAAGAAGGCCGAGGAAGAGAACCACGCCGCGTCCCGGAGAGTTAGGCAATTGGCTCTTTGGCAGAAGGCTCGTGCGAGGTCCATGAGGGTGGTGGAGGATGCCCGTGTCAAAGCCCCGAGTGTAGTCAGGCCGAAGCGCCTTATCTACGCTTGGCGGTACATGGACCGGGTGCATGCTTCCAGCCAGTAGGAGCATACGTTGGCGCCGGATAGCACAATGACGAGATCGCACTCCCCTGCGGGCAAGTCGCCAATCAACACCTCGCAATTTGCAAGGCTGACGAAGAGGCGTTGTGTCGGCGCGGTGGGAAACGGCCGCACACCAGGGCACTCGTGGCGCGCCGCAAGCGCTTCTGCGAGCACCGTGGCATTTATTAGGAATATAATTTAGTTTCGTAAGGCGATCTCATTAGTTTTGGGACGCAAATGATAAACCCCGAATGTTCGGGAATTATTAGCGTCCTTAATTAAGTATGTAAAAGGAAAACTTTGGAAACCTTGTGTATCCGTACGCATATTGTAAGTACGTGCATATAGCACAAACTTTACTATATACTATCACACTACACATCTCTCTCTATATATGCTTGTAGGCTGTGCTACTCCCTCCGTGCAGGTGAATAAGTCATTTTCGGTTGTGCACCATGACCAAGAAGGAGGGAAGACTTATATACCAAGACAGAGGGAGTACTACTTGTAGGATCGAGAAGAGGTGTCTAGAGGGGGGTGATTAGACCCTCAACAAGAAAAAGTAGCATCTTTTAATTTCTTTTAAATTGGAGTTTTAGCACAAGTTTAAAAATTCACAATACATTTCAAGCAAGCATGGCAAGAGTATAGGAGCAGCGGAAAGTAAAGCATGCAACTTGCAAGAAAGTAAAGGGATGGGATTGGAGTATGCAAACATAATTCGAGACACAGAGATTTTTGGCGTGGTTTTGATAGGTGGTGCTATCGTACATCCACGTTGATGGAGACTTCAACAAAAGAAGGGTAACGGTTGCGTGAGTCCACGGAGGGCTCCAACCATGAAGGGTCCATGAAGAAGCAACCTTGTCTATCCCACCATGGCCATCGCCCAAGAAGGACGTGCCTCAATTGGGTAGATCTTCACGAAGTAGGTGATCTCCTTGCCCTTACAAACTCCTTGTTTCAACTCCACAATCTTGACCGAGGCTCCCAAGTGACACCTAACCAATCTAGGATACACCACTCTCCAAAAGGTAATACATGGTATGTTGATGATGAACTCCTTGCTCTTGTGCTTCAAATGATAGTCTCCCCAACACTCAACGCTTTCTCATAGATTTGGATTTGGTGGAAAGGTGATTTGAGTGGAAAGCAGCTTGGGGAAGGCTAGAGATCAAGATTCTTCTGGTTGGAACGGAATATCTTGGTCTCAACACATGAGTAGGTGGTTGTCTCTCGGAAAGTGTATGCTGGAAGTGTAGGCACGTTCTGATGGCTCTCTCTACGAATGAAGAGTGGGTGGAGGGGTATTTATAACCTCCACACAAAACCTAGCCATTACACACAATTTACCAAAATCGGTGAGACCGAATCATGAAACTCGGTCAGACCGTTTTAGTTCAAAATGTGAACGTTAGGATTTTTGGTGGGACCGATATGATCAACTCGGTGGGACCGATGTGCTGGGTTAGGGTAAAACCTCAACTCGGTTTGACCGATTACACAAACTCGGTGGGACAGATTTTGGTAATAAGCAAAACAGACAGTTGGTCAAGAAAACTCGGTCGGACCGACCACATATCTTGGTGACACCGAAATTATTGCAGCAGGTAACAGAGAGTTCGCAAGCCCATCTCGGTGAGACCGAGATCCCATTGGTGAGACCGAACTGATTAGGGTTTCTGGCAGTGGTGTAACACCCCGGATACAAGTTTCCTTATTTGTAACTCCAACTCTTCCCTTTTCCGGAGATGCGATACGATATTCCCTTCGTGGTTGGCTTTTGTTTTTGTTTTGCATTTTGTTCATGTCATGCATTTCATATCATGTCATCATGTGCATCTCATTTGCATACGTGTTCGTCTCATGCATCCGAGCATTTTCCCCGTTGTTCGTTTTGCAATCCGACACTCCTACCTCCTCCTACCTATACCTATGTGACCCTTCTTGAATTTTCGTGGATGAACCCTAACCTCCTCCTCCTCTGCGCATCCGGACGCATCCGCGCCGCGCCGGATATGTCCGCCTCCACGCCCCTTTGGGCAACGGGAAGCCGCCATGTCAGCGCCGTCGCCCCCGTGACCTATCGCTGCACGCCACCTCGCCCGCGGCCATGTCCTCTCCCTCCTCCCCGCCGCCAGGCCTGCCGTGGCCCGGGTCGGGCCTTCCCGGCCCGTGCGCCCGAGCCGGCCGCTCGCCCGCGTACACCGCTCGCCCTGTCGCGGAGCGCCACGAAGCATGGCGCCACTGCCCGCGTCCTCTGCCTGCGCCGCATCTTCGCCAGCAGCTTGCCGCCGAGCTACCCGGCTGCCACCTCCCGGTCCCTTCGCCGGCCCCGCGCTTGATCTCCGCCGCCCGCGCCGGATCCGCGCTCTTATAAACTCCCAAAACTTTCTGGTTATGCAATCAGGTGTTGGGGATACAGGGGAAGCATAATATCTCACCCAAACTAACAATACCTACATCCAGCTGTATCCATCCTTCAACACATAACCAAGAAACCTTTGGAAATCGTTTACCTCAACATTCGAAAAGCATCCGTTATACGAGTTATGGCAATACTCCCGAACTCCCGCCCCAGTACTGGGTGGCGTCGAGGTTATCTCACCAACATTTGCATAAAAGAGATTTTTTATGTCGGTGAACTCAGGTATTCCAGAGCTGCAATGATAAAATTGTGACGACAACACCTCGGAGCTCAACTCCCCGGGACACTTCCACAACCCCTAAATGTCAGGAGGCAGCAAGAACAATGTTCTCGTCACAAAACCATCGGAATGATTCCAAGATACCCGCGTGAGTAAGGGACTTTTGTTCTATGCTTTGAGTAGATTCATGAAATGCCTTGTATTGCTATGTTCTGTTCCTGTAGCATGTTGTTTGCTTGCTCTAAACATGGCTTCCTGATGTTAATTCCTGGCATGTTGATATTTTCACTAAGTCTATGAAGTTGATATCTTTTGCACTCTTGCCATGCTTGTTTGATCCTGC
>NC_041384.1:255481579-255482013 GCF_002162155.2 Triticum dicoccoides
CTTGTGTGATTTAGACGTAGCTCAGTGTTCATCTTTTGTCAAGCATGTTGAGTAGATCACTGCCATGTGCTTTGTTGCTATGTTGGAGTGCAGTAGCTTAGTTTCTTGTTGCATTCTAGGTGGCATTGTGCTGTTAATCGCAGAATTGTGCCATTATTGTTTTGCTTGCCATTTGCAAACCATTCATCCGATTCCGGTGATCTTTACATCTTTTTCGACCGAAATCATCTCATCTTTCCAGCGGCACACTTGGTTTGCCAATTTGATGTCTGGTTCAATATTTCCCTTTCGAAGCACACATATGCATTGCATATCACATCCCGCATATCATGTCATGTTGTGCATCATGTTTCTTGCGCATTGCACCGTGATTGATTGTTGGTCCTTTGCTTGTGTTCTTGCTTTGGGTAGAGCCGGGAGACGAGTACGTGATC
>NC_041384.1:255482053-255607892 GCF_002162155.2 Triticum dicoccoides
AGGAACCTGTTGAGTATGCTTACGAGGATCAAGCTCTCGACTACTCTGAGTTCATTTCAGGCAAGATGACCATACCCTTGAAATCACTTCTATCTTTGCTTGCTAGTTGCTCGCTCTATTGCTATGCCCTGATACCTACCAGTTGCTATATCATGCCTCCCATATTGCCATGTCAAGCCTCTAACCCTCCTTCCCTAGCAAACCATTGTTTGGCTAAGTTACCGCTTTGCTCAGCCCCTCTTATAGCATTGCTAGTTGCAGGTGAAGATGGAGTTTGTTCCTTGTTGGAACATTGTTATTGTTGGGATATCACAATATCTATTGTTTTATTAATGCATATATATACTTGGTAAAGTGTGGAAGGCTCGGCCATATGCCTGGTGTTTTATTCCACTCTTGCCGCCGTAGTTTCCATCATACCGGTGTTATGTTCCTTGATTTTGCGTTCCTTACACGGTTGGGTGTTATGGGGACCCCTTGACAGTTCGCTTTGAATAAAACTCTTCCAGCAAGGCCCAACCTTGGTTTTACATTTGCCTAACAACCTATTACCCTTCACTTGGGTCGTCCAACCCAAGGTTCATGTTTACTTTAACCCCCTCCCCCCGGTCCAGTGCTTCTCTACGTGTTGGCTCTAAGTGTTGGTCCGAACCGAGTAGACTGCGGGGCCACCTCGGAGAAACTTGAGGTTTCGTTTTACTCGTAGGATGTCTCATCCGGTGTTGCCCTGAGAACGAGATATGTGCAGCTCCTATCGGGATGTCGGCGCATCGGGCGGTCTTGCTGGTCTTGTTTTACCATTGTCGAAATGTCTTGTAACCGGGATTACGAGTGTCATCAGGTCTTCCTGGGAGAAGGAATATCCTTCGTTGACCGTGAGACCTTGTGATGGGCAAAGTTGGGACACCCCTGTAGGGCTTTGAACTTCCGAAAGCCGTGCCCACGGTTATGGGCAGATGGGAATTTGTTAATATCCGGTTGTAGAAAACTTGACACTTAACTTAATTAAAATGAATCAATCGCGTGTGTAGCCGTGATGGTCTCTTTCCGGCGGAGTCCGAGAAATGAACACGGATCTTGTGTTACGCTTGAACGTAAGTAGTTTCAGGATCACTTTGTCGGTGTTCTGGGAACGGGGGTTCCCAGACTTGCCTGCCTGCGGCCCGCAGAGTGGCTAAGCCAGCAGGCCGTATGACTCATCTTCACCAACAAAGCGCCCAAGACCCTCGCGAGGGGCCAAGCCTCGCGAGGCGGACGATGTAAGACCTCCTCCGGAGGGGCCTTGCTAGGCAGGCTCACGAGGAGCGGAGATCTCAAGGCAGGGAGAATCTCATGAGGCTCTCATGACGTGAGCCGTGACGATCGACACCAGGCGGGCGCTAGGCGGGCGCCAACGCACACAGTGTCCATGTTTCCTCTTTGGTGCAAAGGGGGCAAGCGCAGCCGCAAAGTACCGAGGGCATAGGCAAAGGTTGCCATTCCAGTGCAACAAGGCCAAGACCATGGACTGCAAGACAGAGGTCATCGTGGAGCCCAGAACAACGTCACCACCAGAACTTTGTGCAGGCGAAGACTACTTTTGTCAGGATAGCTTGTACTAGCTGCCCCCCTTCAAATTAGCCCGCCATTGTTGGCTCCCTTCCCGCTTGATATTTGGGAAGAGGACTAGGGCCTTTATAAATAGGACTAGCCACCATAGTGGAAAAGGGGAAGAGAGAGGACGATCTCATCTTAGCTTGAGAGAGACCACCCCCACAGACAAGCTCACCGAGCTCAAGAATGCCTCAACCTCAAGAGGCCATTCTTCCTTTGTATTGTTCATCATCAGCCCAAGAGGCAATCCACCACCACACTTGAGTAGGGTATTATACCACAACGGTGGCCCGAACCAGTATAAACCCTGTGTCCGTCTGTGTTGTGAGTTGGTCGAGTTCGTCCGCAAGATCCTAGCAAGCTAGAGCGTGGATCGGTTGAAGGCAAAGACTTCAGGCGCACCCTAGTGTTCGAACCTTAAGGGTTTGCCGGGACCCCATACCCCGACATTTGGCGCACCAGGTAGGGGTGCGCCGGAGCTTTTCTCCATCAACCAGCGCCCCGTACCGGCGCACCGCACTCCCATGACAGGTACCTCGCCATCGACCTCCTCGGCCGGCGCCAGCAGCAGGCAGCCTGGGTACCGAGCCCTGGCCCCCGCTCTCCGGCGGGTGTAGTGGCCGGTCAAGTTCAGGCCGGAGATGCCGCTACATTACTACGGCACGGCAGACTCAGCTCTTCCTGCTAGTGTACGAGGAGGCTGTCCTCGAAGCCGAAGGTGACGACAAGATCATGGCAAACTTGTTCCCCCTGGCCCTTGCCGGCGAGCCGCGCGCCTGGCTGCTCGGCATCCCGGGATCCACGGTGACGTCCTGGGGGGAACTCCACGACCTCTTCACTGCGCGCTACGCGACGCCGGCATACCACAAGTCTCGGCACTGCTGGGTGGCTCCCAAGCACCTCCTTCAGATCGCCACATCAAGCCTTTCTTCCGCTAGATTGGGGCCGCCTACAAGCGCCCGGGGGGTCCGCCGGGTTGGGCCGCGCCGGAAGCTGACCTCACCTTCGACTCGGAAGACCACCCCAGCTCCACCGCCGGCTCAGGGATGCTTCCGATGCTCTGCACGCCCACCATCTGCAACGTGGCCGTCACCAAGACCTTCATAGACGGCGGCGCTGGTCTCAACCTGCTCTTCATGGAAGCTTTCAGCCTTCTTCATGTGCCGCTCGAACGGCTCGGCCTCAGCAAGCCCTTCACAGGGGTGGGTGGTGGAGCTGCTCACCCCTTGGGGCAGATCCGCCTCCCTATCACCTTTGGCACACGGGATAACTATCGCACCGAGCTGGTGGACTTCGACATCGCCCGCATCGGTCTCCCGTACAATGCCATCCTCGGGTACCCGGCCCTCGCTCAGTTCATGGCGCCAACTCACCCGACCTACAACCTCATGAAGATGCCGGGGAGCAAGGGCGTCCTCACCATCCAACGGGACGCTAAGGAGGCCGTGATGGCACTCAGGCTCGCCTTCAAGACCGCGGTAGCAGCGCAGCCAGCCGGCGCCGGTGCGCCGGAGGCCAAGGAGGCCACGCCCGCCAAGAAAAATTAGTTGTTCACCCAAGACAAGCCAGAGACCAAGCAGGTGCTGGTCAACAAGGATGGGTCTTCAGGAGCCACCTTCACCATAGGAAACAGCCTTAACCCGGGGCAAGAAGAAGCTTTGGTAAGGTTTTTGCGCGTGAACAAGGCGACATTCGCGTGGGAGCCCGGTCAACTGGTAGGGGTCCCGAGAGAGGTAATCCAACATCATCTAAAGTTGTGCCCCAACGTACGCCCCGTGAAGCAGCAAGCAAGACGGCAGTCCACTGAGAAGCAGGCCTTCATTGTCCAAGAGACACGCAAGATGGAGGCGGCATGTACAATTCAGGAAGTTCGATACCCCGAATGGCTGGTGAACCCCGTTGTAGTGCCGAAAAAAGGCGGGAAGGAATGGATGTCAATTGACTTCACCAACCTAAACAAAGCCTGACCCCAAGACCCATTCCCCCTTCTGCGCATCGATCAAATCGTCGACTCCACCGCCGAGTGCGACCTGCTGTGTTTCTTGGATGCATTCTTTGGATACCATCAGATCAAGATGGCGGTAGAGGATGTGGACAAGACGGCCTTCTTGACACCATGTGGGGTGTACTGCTACACCTGCATGCCTTTCGGCCTTCGCAACGCGGGTGCAACCTTTCAGCGGCTGATGCACATCGCCTTGGGGCGGCAGCTCGGCAGGAACACAGAGGCCTACGTTGATGACATAGTGGTTAAATCTCGCGAGGCGAGGACGTTGATTCATGACTTGGAGGAGACCTTCGAGAGCTTGCGCCAAGTGAACTTGAGGCTTAACCTGAAAAAGTGTGTGTTTGGCATCCCATCCGGCAAGTTGCTAGGGTTTCTCGTATCCCACAAAGGGATCGAGGCGAACCCGGAAAAGATCAAGGCCATCGAAGACATGAGCCCACCACAGACCCTCAAGGAGATGCAAAAACTGGCAGGACGGGTGACCATCTTAGGGCGTTTCATCTCTAAGCTAGGCGAGCGCGCGTTGCCCTTCTTTAAGCTCATGAAGAAGAAAGGCCCCTTCGAGTGGACCCCGGAGGCCGACCAGGCCTTTCGAGACCTCAAGAAATACCTCACCAGCCCCCCGGTGATGGTGGTACCGCGGCCTTGCCGCCACCCCATACTCTGCCAGCGCGGCGTTGGTGGCGGTTTGGGAAGAGCGTCAAGATAAGGGTAGAGCTGATACAGCACCGGGCCGGAGAGGTGCAGCGAAGCCATCAGCGGCGGAAGACCTTGCTCAGCAGAGCAACATCGCGAAGGCTCCCGAGGGCCTTCGAGTCTCAGGAGACCCATCACCTCAGGATATGCCGCAATCTACGCGGGACCCGAGACTCAACGGTGTACAGGCCGTCGTCGAGCACCCAGATTACTTCGTCAGCACTGTACTGCGGGATGCGAGGGCACGCTACCCCATGCCGCAAAGCTCCTGCTCGCACTTTTGGTGGCCTCGCGCAAGCTGCAGCACTACTTCCAGGGGCACCCCATCAAGGTCATCTCTTCTTACCCGTTAGAGAGGATACTCAGGAGCCCAAACTCAGCCGGAAGGGCCGCTGAATGGAACATCGAGCTGCAAGCATTTCAGCTGGAGTTTAGCACCACCAGGGTCATCAAGGGAGCCGCGCTTGCCGATTTTGTGGCTGAATGGACAGATGCCCCGACTCTTGAGGAAGGAGAAGACCGGTCCACTTTCCCAGGAAGCGAGGCGCCAGACAGCTGGGTCATGTATTTTGATGGTGCCTTTGTGCACTAGGAGCAGCGCTCATCTCGCCCACTCAGGACAAGCTTTGCTACGCCGTGCAACTCTGCTTTCAGCACGGCGAGAAGGTCTCTAACAATATCGCAGAATACGGGGGCCTCATAGCCGGCCTGAAGGCCGCGGTGGCTATGGGGGTAAGACGCCTTACCATCAAGGGAGACTCGCAGCTCCTCGTCAACTTCTCCAACAAAGTGTACGAGCCAAAGGACGCCTTACCTTGGTGAGGTGCGCAAAATGGAAAGCAGTTCACAGGCTTGGAGCTACAGCACGTGCCCCAGGGCACCAACAAGGAAGCCGGTGATATCTCCAAGAGAGCATCCAAGCGGCAACCGCAGGAGCCCGACATCTTCGAAGAGCGGCTCTTCAAGCCGTCAGCTACGCCGCCTCTTTCAAGCATGACTCAGCCTCGGGAGGAGCTCCCTCAGCCCCCGGCCTCGGGAGCCCCAGATTGTGGCCCAACCTCAGGAGTTGGCGCTCGAGCCCCAGGAGGAGTGCTGGACCAAGGAGTTCAGGGAGTACCTGATGCATGGGACACTGCCGAAGAAAGAAGAGGATGCGGAGCGCGTGTCCTGACAGGCCACGACATACTGCATTCAAGACGGCGAGTTATACAGGAAATGACTGAACGATGTCACGATGCACTGCATCTCAAGTGATCAAAGGAGGGAGCTGGTGACTGACATACACGGCGGGGACTATGGACATCACTCGTCATCATGGACCCTCGTCAGCAAGGCCTTCCGTAGCGGATTCTATTGGCCTACAGCACTTAACGATGCAGCCAAGCTGGTGAAGTCCTGTGAAGCTTGCCAATTCCACGCCAAGCAAATCCATCAGCCTGCTCAGGGCCTCCAAACCATCCCGCTCATGTGGCCATTCGCGGTCTGGGGGCTGGACATCCTAGGCCCATTCCCGCGAGCGCCAGGGGGCTACCGCGATCTCTATGTCGCCATCGATAAGTTCACTAAGTGGGCAGAGGTGGAAGCCGTCTGAACAATTCCAGCCGGCTCTGCCATCAAGTTCATCAACGGCCTCGTGAGCCGCTTCGGGGTCCCCAACCGCATCATCACAGATAACTGCTTGCAGTTCCCTAGTAACGTGTTTAAAACCTACTTTGCTAACCTTAGAACGCAGATCTGCTATGCTTCGGTAGCCCACCCCAGGAGCAATGTTCAGGTCGAGCGCGCCAACACTGAGGTCCTGAGGGGCCTCAAGACCAGGACCTTCAAGAAGAAGATGGAGGCCTGCAGCAGGGGCTGGCACGACGAGCTCCATTCCGTGCTGTGATCCATCCGCACCACCGCTAACAAGCCAACAGGCGAGACTCCATTCTTCCTCGTCTACGGAGTTGAAGCAGTCCTCCCTCACGAGGTTAGGCATAGCTCCGCACGGGTCCTGGCGTTCAACGAAACGTAGCAGGATGCCATGCGGGGGATGGATCTCGTGCTGGGGGAGGAACGATGTCGTGAAGCTACATTAAGGGCGGCAAGGTACCAGCAAGCGCTGCGGCACTACCACTGCCACAACATTCGCTCCTGGATGCTCGAGACAGGTGACCTGGTCCTGAGGCGGGTCCTCTCCAAGGAAGGCTTGCACAAGCTCTCACCCATGTGGGAGGGCCCGTTCAGGGTCGTTCACATCGCCAGGTCTGGCGTCGTGCACTTGGAGACGCAAGAGGGGACACCCATCCAAAACGCCTGGAACATCCAGCACCTCCGGAAGTTCTACCCATGAAGCAAGGCCCAGAGCCTGAGAAGCAAGGCTTAGAGCCTAGGAAGCAAGACCCAGAGCCTGAGAAGCAAGGCCCGAAGCCTAAGAAGCAAGGCCCAGAGTCTGTGAAGCAAGGCCCCGCGCTCTTATAAACTCCCAAAACTTTCTGGTTATGCAATCAGGTGTTGGGGATACAGGGGAAGCATAATATCTCACCCAAACTAACAATACCTACATCCAGCTGTATCCATCCTTCAACACATAACCAAGAAACCTTTGGAAATCGTTTACCTCAACATTCGAAAAGCATCCGTTATACGAGTTATGGCAATACTCCCGAACTCCCGCCCCAGTACTGGGTGGCGTCGAGGTTATCTCACCAACATTTGCATAAAAGAGATTTTTTATGTCGGTGAACTCAGGTATTCCAGAGCTGCAATGATAAAATTGTGACGACAACACCTCGGAGCTCAACTCCCCGGGACACTTCCACAACCCCTAAATGTCAGGAGGCAGCAAGAACAATGTTCTCGTCACAAAACCATCGGAATGATTCCAAGATACCCGCGTGAGTAAGGGACTTTTGTTCTATGCTTTGAGTAGATTCATGAAATGCCTTGTATTGCTATGTTCTGTTCCTGTAGCATGTTGTTTGCTTGCTCTAAACATGGCTTCCTGATGTTAATTCCTGGCATGTTGATATTTTCACTAAGTCTATGAAGTTGATATCTTTTGCACTCTTGCCATGCTTGTTTGATCCTGCGCTTGTGTGATTTAGACGTAGCTCAGTGTTCATCTTTTGTCAAGCATGTTGAGTAGATCACTGCCATGTGCTTTGTTGCTATGTTGGAGTGCAGTAGCTTAGTTTCTTGTTGCATTCTAGGTGGCATTGTGCTGTTAATCGCAGAATTGTGCCATTATTGTTTTGCTTGCCATTTGCAAACCATTCATCCGATTCCGGTGATCTTTACATCTTTTTCGACCGAAATCATCTCATCTTTCCAGCGGCACACTTGGTTTGCCAATTTGATGTCTGGTTCAATATTTCCCTTTCGAAGCACACATATGCATTGCATATCACATCCCGCATATCATGTCATGTTGTGCATCATGTTTCTTGCGCATTGCACCGTGATTGATTGTTGGTCCTTTGCTTGTGTTCTTGCTTTGGGTAGAGCCGGGAGACGAGTACGTGATCAAGGAACCTGTTGAGTATGCTTACGAGGATCAAGCTCTCGACTACTCTGAGTTCATTTCAGGCAAGATGACCATACCCTTGAAATCACTTCTATCTTTGCTTGCTAGTTGCTCGCTCTATTGCTATGCCCTGATACCTACCAGTTGCTATATCATGCCTCCCATATTGCCATGTCAAGCCTCTAACCCTCCTTCCCTAGCAAACCATTGTTTGGCTAAGTTACCGCTTTGCTCAGCCCCTCTTATAGCATTGCTAGTTGCAGGTGAAGATGGAGTTTGTTCCTTGTTGGAACATTGTTATTGTTGGGATATCACAATATCTATTGTTTTATTAATGCATATATATACTTGGTAAAGTGTGGAAGGCTCGGCCATATGCCTGGTGTTTTATTCCACTCTTGCCGCCGTAGTTTCCATCATACCGGTGTTATGTTCCTTGATTTTGCGTTCCTTACACGGTTGGGTGTTATGGGGACCCCTTGACAGTTCGCTTTGAATAGAACTCTTCCAGCAAGGCCCAACCTTGGTTTTACATTTGCCTAACAACCTATTACCCTTCACTTGGGTCGTCCAACCCAAGGTTCATGTTTACTTTAACCCCCTCCCCCCGGTCTAGTGCTTCTCTATGTGTTGGCTCTAAGTGTTGGTCCGAACCGAGTAGACTGCGGGGCCACCTCGGAGAAACTTGAGGTTTCGTTTTACTCGTAGGATGTCTCATCCGGTGTTGCCCTGAGAACGAGATATGTGCAGCTCCTATCGGGATGTCGGCGCATCGGGCGGTCTTGCTGGTCTTGTTTTACCATTGTCGAAATGTCTTGTAACCGGGATTACGAGTGTCATCAGGTCTTCCTGGGAGAAGGAATATCCTTCGTTGACCGTGAGACCTTGTGATGGGCAAAGTTGGGACACCCCTGTAGGGCTTTGAACTTCCGAAAGCCGTGCCCACGGTTATGGGCAGATGGGAATTTGTTAATATCCGGTTGTAGAAAACTTGACACTTAACTTAATTAAAATGAATCAATCGCGTGTGTAGCCGTGATGGTCTCTTTCCGGCGGAGTCCGGGAAATGAACACGGATCTTGTGTTACGCTTGAACGTAAGTAGTTTCAGGATCACTTTGTCGGTGTTCTGGGAACGGGGGTTCCCAGACTTGCCTGCCTGCGGCCCGCAGAGTGGCTAAGCCAGCAGGCCGTATGACTCATCTTCACCTACAAAGCGCCCAAGACCCTCGCGAGGGGCCAAGCCTCGCGAGGCGGACGATGTAAGACCTCCTCCGGAGGGGCCTAGCTAGGCAGGCTCACGAGGAGCGGAGATCTCAAGGCAGGGAGAATCTCATGAGGCTCTCATGACGTGAGCCGTGACGATCGACACCAGGCGGGCGCTAGGCGGGCGCCAACGCGCACAGTGTCCATGTTTCCTCTTTGGTGCAAAGGGGGCAAGCGCAGCCGCAAAGTACCGAGGGCATAGGCAAAGGTTGCCATTCCAGTGCAACAAGGCCAAGACCATGGACTGCAAGACAGAGGTCATCGTGGAGCCTAGAACAACGTCACCACCAGAACTTTGTGCAGGCGAAGACTACTTTTGTCAGGATAGCTTGTACTAGCCGCCCCCCTTCAAATTAGCCCGCCATTGTTGGCTCCCTTCCCGCTTGATATTTGGGAAGAGGACTAGGGCCTTTATAAATAGGACTAGCCACCATAGTGGAAAAGGGGAAGAGAGAGGACGATCTCATCTTAGCTTGAGAGAGACCACCCCCACAGACAAGCTCACCGAGCTCAAGAATGCCTCAACCTCAAGAGGCCATTCTTCCTTTGTATTGTTCATCATCAGCCCAAGAGGCAATCCACCACCACACTTGAGTAGGGTATTATACCACAACGGTGGCCCGAACCAGTATAAACCCTGTGTCCGTCTGTGTTGTGAGTTGGTCGAGTTCGTCCGCAAGATCCTAGCAAGCTAGAGCGTGGATTGGTTGAAGGCAAAGACTTCAGGCGCACCCTAGTGTTCGAACCTTAAGGGTTTGCCGGGACCCCATACCCCGACATTTGGCGCACCAGGTAGGGGTGCGCCGGAGCTTTTCTCCATCAACCAGCGCCCCGTACCGGCGCACCGCACTCCCATGACAGGTACCTCGCCATCGACCTCCTCGGCCGGCGCCAGCAGCAGGCAGCCTGGGTACCGAGCCCTGGCCCCCGCTCTCCGGCGGGTGTAGTGGCCGGTCAAGTTCAGGCCGGAGATGCCGCTACATTACTACGGCACGGCAGACTCAGCTCTTCCTGCTAGTGTACGAGGAGGCTGTCCTCGAAGCCGAAGGTGACGACAAGATCATGGCAAACTTGTTCCCCCTGGCCCTTGCCGGCGAGCCGCGCGCCTGGCTGCTCGGCATCCCGGGATCCACGGTGACGTCCTGGGGGGAACTCCGCGACCTCTTCACTGCGCGCTACGCGACGCCGGCATACCACAAGTCTCGGCACTGCTGGGTGGCTCCCAAGCACCTCCTTCAGATCGCCACATCAAGCCTTTCTTCCGCTAGATTGGGGCCGCCTACAAGCGCCCGGGGGGTCCGCCGGGTTGGGCCGCGCCAGAAGCTGACCTCACCTTCGACTCGGAAGACCACCCCAGCTCCACCGCCGGCTCAGGGATGCTTCCGATGCTCTGCACGCCCACCATCTGCAACGTGGCCGTCACCAAGACCTTCATAGACGGCGGCGCTGGTCTCAACCTGCTCTTCATGGAAGCTTTCAGCCTTCTTCATGTGCCGCTCGAACGGCTCGGCCTCAGCAAGCCCTTCACAGGGGTGGGTGGTGGAGCTGCTCACCCCTTGGGGCAGATCCGCCTCCTTATCACCTTTGGCACACGGGATAACTATCGCACCGAGCTGGTGGACTTCGACATCGCCCGCATCGGTCTCCCGTACAATGCCATCCTCGGGTACCCGGCCCTCGCTCAGTTCATGGCGCCAACTCACCCGACCTACAACCTCATGAAGATGCCGGGGAGCAAGGGCGTCCTCACCATCCAACGGGACGCTAAGGAGGCCGTGATGGCACTCAGGCTCGCCTTCAAGACCGCGGTAGCAGCGCAGCCAGCCGGCGCCGGTGCGCCGGAGGCCAAGGAGGCCACGCCCACCAAGAAAAAGTAGTTGTTCACCCAAGACAAGCCAGAGACCAAGCAGGTGCTGGTCAACAAGGATGGGTCTTCAGGAGCCACCTTCACCATAGGAAACAGCCTTAACCCGGGGCAAGAAGAAGCTTTGGTAAGGTTTTTGCGCGTGAACAAGGCGACATTCGCGTGGGAGCCCGGTCAACTGGTAGGGGTCCCGAGAGAGGTAATCCAACATCATCTAAAGTTGTGCCCCAACGTACGCCCCGTGAAGCAGCAAGCAAGACGGCAGTCCACTGAGAAGCAGGCCTTCATTGTCCAAGAGACACGCAAGATGGAGGCGGCATGTACAATTCAGGAAGTTCGATACCCCGAATGGCTGGTGAACCCCGTTGTAGTGCCGAAAAAAGGCGGGAAGGAATGGATGTCAATTGACTTCACCAACCTAAACAAAGCCTGACCCCAAGACCCATTCCCCCTTCTGCGCATCGATCAAATCGTCGACTCCACCGCCGAGTGCGACCTGCTGTGTTTCTTGGATGCATTCTTTGGATACCATCAGATCAAGATGGCGGTAGAGGATGTGGACAAGACGGCCTTCTTGACACCATGTGGGGTGTACTGCTACACCTGCATGCCTTTCGGCCTTCGCAACGCGGGTGCAACCTTTCAGCGGCTGATGCACATCGCCTTGGGGCGGCAGCTCGGCAGGAACACAGAGGCCTACGTTGATGACATAGTGGTTAAATCTCGCGAGGCGAGGACGTTGATTCATGACTTGGAGGAGACCTTCGAGAGCTTGCGCCAAGTGAACTTGAGGCTTAACCTGAAAAAGTGTGTGTTTGGCATCCCATCCGGCAAGTTGCTAGGGTTTCTCGTATCCCACAAAGGGATCGAGGCGAACCCGGAAAAGATCAAGGCCATCGAAGACATGAGCCCACCACAGACCCTCAAGGAGATGCAAAAACTGGCAGGACGGGTGACCATCTTAGGGCGTTTCATCTCTAAGCTAGGCGAGCGCGCGTTGCCCTTCTTTAAGCTCATGAAGAAGAAAGGCCCCTTCGAGTGGACCCCGGAGGCCGACCAGGCCTTCCGAGACCTCAAGAAATACCTCACCAGCCCCCCGGTGATGGTGGTACCGCGGCCTTGCCGCCACCCCATACTCTGCCAGCGCGGCGTTGGTGGCGGTTTGGGAAGAGCGTCAAGATAAGGGTAGAGCTGATACAGCACCGGGCCGGAGAGGTGCAGCGAAGCCATCAGCGGCGGAAGACCTTGCTCAGCAGAGCAACATCGCGAAGGCTCCCGAGGGCCGTCGAGTCTCAGGAGACCCATCACCTCAGGATATGCCGCAATCTACGCGGGACCCGAGACTCAACGGTGTACAGGCCGTCGTCGAGCACCCAGATTACTTCGTCAGCACTGTACTGCGGGATGCGAGGGCACGCTACCCCATGCCGCAAAGCTCCTGCTCGCACTTTTGGTGGCCTCGCGCAAGCTGCAGCACTACTTCCAGGGGCACCCCATCAAGGTCATCTCTTCTTACCCGTTAGAGAGGATACTCAGGAGCCCAAACTCAGCCGGAAGGGCCGCTGAATGGAACATCGAGCTGCAAGCATTTCAGCTGGAGTTTAGCACCACCAGGGTCATCAAGGGAGCCGCGCTTGCCGATTTTGTGGCTGAATGGACAGATGCCCCGACTCTTGAGGAAGGAGAAGACCGGTCCACTTTCCCAGGAAGCGAGGCGCCAGACAGCTGGGTCATGTATTTTGATGGTGCCTTTGTGCACTAGGAGCAACGCTCATCTCGCCCACTCAGGACAAGCTTTGCTACGCCGTGCAACTCTGCTTTCAGCACGGCGAGAAGGTCTCTAACAATATCGCAGAATACGGGGGCCTCATAGCCGGCCTAAAGGCCGCGGTGGCTATGGGGGTAAGACGCCTTACCATCAAGGGAGACTCGCAGCTCCTCGTCAACTTCTCCAACAAAGTGTACGAGCCAAAGGACGCCTTACCTTGGTGAGGTGCGCAAAATGGAAAGCAGTTCACAGGCTTGGAGCTACAGCACGTGCCCCGGGGCACCAACAAGGAAGCCGGTGATATCTCCAAGAGAGCATCCAAGCGGCAACCGCAGGAGCCCGACATCTTCGAAGAGCGGCTCTTCAAGCCGTCAGCTACGCCGCCTCTTTCAAGCATGACTCAGCCTCGGGAGGAGCTCCCTCAGCCCCCGGCCTCGGGAGCCCCAGATTGTGGCCCAACCTCAGGAGTTGGCGCTCGAGCCCCAGGAGGAGTGCTGGACCAAGGAGTTCAGGGAGTACCTGATGCATGGGACACTGCCGAAGAAAGAAGAGGATGCGGAGCGCGTGTCCTGACAGGCCACGACATACTGCATTCAAGACGGCGAGTTATACAGGAAATGACTGAACGATGTCACGATGCACTGCATCTCAAGTGATCAAAGGAGGGAGCTGGTGACTGACATACACGGCGGGGACTATGGACATCACTCGTCATCATGGACCCTCGTCAGCAAGGCCTTCCGTAGCGGATTCTATTGGCCTACAGCACTTAACGATGCAGCCAAGCTGGTGAAGTCCTGTGAAGCTTGCCAATTCCACGCCAAGCAAATCCATCAGCCTGCTCAGGGCCTCCAAACCATCCCGCTCATGTGGCCATTCGCGGTCTGGGGGCTGGACATCCTAGGCCCATTCCCGCGAGTGCCAGGGGGCTACCGCGATCTCTATGTCGCCATCGATAAGTTCACTAAGTGGGCAGAGGTGGAAGCCGTCTGAACAATTCCAGCCGGCTCTGCCATCAAGTTCATCAACGGCCTCGTGAGTCGCTTCGGGGTCCCCAACCGCATCATCACAGATAACTGCTTGCAGTTCCCTAGTAACGTGTTTAAAACCTACTTTGCTAACCTTAGAACGCAGATCTGCTATGCTTCGGTAGCCCACCCCAGGAGCAATGTTCAGGTCGAGCGCGCCAACACTGAGGTCCTGAGGGGCCTCAAGACCAGGACCTTCAAGAAGAAGATGGAGGCCTGCAGCAGGGGCTGGCACGACGAGCTCCATTCCGTGCTGTGGTCCATCCGCACCACCGCTAACAAGCCAACAGGCGAGACTCCATTCTTCCTCGTCTACGGAGTTGAAGCAGTCCTCCCTCACGAGGTTAGGCATAGCTCCGCACGGGTCCTGGCGTTCAACGAAACGTAGCAGGATGCCATGCGGGGGATGGATCTCGTGCTGGGGGAGGAACGACGTCGTGAAGCTACATTAAGGGCGGCAAGGTACCAGCAAGCGCTGCGGCGCTACCACTGCCACAACATTCGCTCCTGGATGCTCGAGACAGGTGACCTGGTCCTGAGGCGGGTCCTCTCCAAGGAAGGCTTGCACAAGCTCTCACCCATGTGGGAGGGCCCGTTCAGGGTCGTTCACATCGCCAGGTCTGGCGTCGTGCACTTGGAGACGCAAGAGGGGACACCCATCCAAAACGCCTGGAACATCCAGCACCTCCGGAACTTCTACCCATGAAGCAAGGCCCAGAGCCTGAGAAGCAAGGCTTAGAGCCTAGGAAGCAAGACCCAGAGCCTGAGAAGCAAGGCCCGAAGCCTAAGAAGCAAGGCCCAGAGTCTGTGAAGCAAGGCCCAGTGCCTATGAAGCAAGGCCCAGAGCCTGTGAAGCAAGGCCCGGTCCCTGTGAAAAATCACCGCCCGTGACACTCTCATGTAATAATGAGTTGGGTATGTACACACCTCGGAGTTTCAGGAGCACCGGCCTCAACCCCTGGGGCTCCCTTCCACGCCTAGTGGACAGCACTTAGTTTCGCGCTGGTGAGAAGACTCGAAGACTAGATTAGGTGCCGGACGCGGCTTTTCATTTGCTTTCCGTAGTTGGCCTGCTTTTCCTTAATCGAGTTTGCTTTTGGCGTTCCTTACTGATTTGGTTCCTTCGCCTTTCACCGCGTTTTTCGGCTCTGGTTTACCCGTGATCTCTCTCGCGCATACCTCGCGAGGGGGCAAGGCAGGTGCCCTCGCGAGATTTTCCTTCTCTCTGCCTTCTTGCGAGTCAGCCTCGTTCGAGCCTTAAAGCTGGTGCAACTATCCTAAATCCGTGCCCCTCGGGTACCGCCATGCAAAGCGCCAATTCAAGGTTCGGGTGATTGGCAAAATCCTCTAGCGCACCCCCTAAAAAATTCTTGCCGTTCCTGAGCAAACGGAGATATCTCGTGAAGGAAGGGGTGTCCCAAACATGCCAGGTTAGGTTATCTTTGCGCAAAATAACAGCATGGCATGGGAATAACTCGCACATTGCATTAACCAAGAACCATAGTTCGATACACGCCCCTCTGGGCCCATACTGGTTTCATTTTCTGGTGCAGGGAAAGAAAGGGAAAAACCAAACAAAGCGGCGTTTCAACAATCTGCGGGGACAGGCCCTTAGCGACGCCCAAGCCTAGCCAGACCCCTCCTCGCGCTTCATTGAGGCGCGGCAACGAGATGACCCGCTGCCTCCTTCAAAGCGAGCGCGGTGGCGCGGCGGCTGATCATAGCCACTGCTACTGGAGCTGTCGCAAGAGGGAGAGTCGCCGTAGCTGGAGGAGATGTGGTCGCTGCTGAGGGCAGGCTCGCCATCACCCTCGTCACGATCGTCGCCAAGGCCAAGCACCTCCTCGCTGTCGTTCGTCTCGGGGCAGCATCCGGCGCGGCGGACATCTTCCCTGAACACCCTCACGAAGAGGGTCGACCCGCCGTCATACTTGAAGTGGAGTGTGCACCGCCTGCCCAGGCCACGCGTGTGGGCGAACGTCTGCCAGCCGCGGGCCAGGGCTATGTTGCCTGCGGCAGAAGTCTCGACCGTGACCCAGGAGGCCTTGCTGCAATAACCATCCGCCTACAACCAGAGCCCCCCTGGACCAGGGGCCGACAACTCAGCAACAAAGAAAGCATGGAAGCTGGAGCCAGTTGCCGGCCGGGTTTTCTGACCAAACAACAAACTCCGGTGATGCCTCCGCTGAATGGAAGCATGGGCGGGGAGGCTTGCCACCATCGCGCACCTCCCCCCGTCGACTGGACCGCCATGGTTGGGACGGCCCCCTCCGCGTGTCGTGGCGCCGCCTCAACGGTGGGCCATGGCGGGGGTCGCAACATACTTGTGCGGGCGGCCGCGATCGCGCTTGGGCACAGGGGAACCAAGGCCCTCGCGAGGGGCCTTAACCTTCTCGGTGGTAGAGAACTTCCTTTGAGGCGCCATCGGAGGCACTGCAAGCAATGGAGCAAGAAGGAGGAAGCAAGCAAGGAAGAGATGGGCAACGGGGGCTCGCCCCCTCCCCATTTATAGCAAGAGAAGGCCAACCGGCGTCCCCCACGATCGCAGGTAATGATGGTTTCCCTTGCATGTCGCAAGGACTTGTCAAGTCGTGCAGTCGTCAAGGCAGCGTAGGGAAGCGGAAACGCCCACGTCCAATCAACCACCACATGTCAACCAAGGCCGCATGCTTTTGGGGCCCGCGGTGCTTCAAGCTTGACCCTTGGCTTCGCCGCGAAGCCAAGCCCGCGCGCACCTTGGGCCCGGGGGCTACTGTCGGCCTTCTGGGAACAGGGGATCCCAGACTTGCCTGCCTGCGGCCCACGACGTGGCTAAGCCAGCAGGCCGTACGGCTCATATTCACCAACAAAGCGCCCAAGACCCTCGCGAGGCGGAAGACGCAAGACCTCCTCCGGAGTGGCCTAGCTAGGTAGGCTCACGAGGAGTGGAGATATCAAGGCAGGGCGAACCTCATGAGGCTCTCGTGATGTTAGCCGTGACGATCGACACCAGGCGGGCGCCAGGCGGGCGCCAGCGCGCACAGTGTCCTTGTTTCCTCTTTGGTGCAAAGGGGGCAAGCGCAGCCGCGGAGTACCGAGGCCTCAGGCAAAGGTTGCCATTTTGGTGCAACAAGACCAAGACCATGGACTGCAAGACGGAGGTCATCATCGAGCCCAAAAGAGCATCACCACGAGAACTTTGTGTAGGCGAAGACTACTTTTGTCAGGATAGCTTGTACTAGTTGTCCCCCTTCAAATTAGCATGCCATTGTTGGCTCCCTTCCCGCTCGATATTTGGGAAGAGGATCAGGGCCTCTATAAATAGGACTAGCCACCACAGTGGAAAAGGGGAAGAGAGAGGACGATCTCATCTTAGCTTGAGAGAGACCACCCCCACACACACAAGCTTACCGAGCCCAAGAATGCCTCAACCTCAGGAGGCCGTTCTTCCCTTGTATTGTTCATCATCAGCCCAAGAGGCAATCCACCACCACACTAGAGTAGGGTATTACACCGCAACGGTGTCCCGAACCAGTATAAACCCTATGTCAATCTGTATTGTGAGTTCGTTGAGTTCGTCCGCGAGATCCTAGCAAGCTAGAGCGTAGATCGGTTGAATGGAAATACTTCACGCGCACCCAGTGTTCGAACCTTAAGGGTTTGCCGAGACCCCATACGCCGACACACTTCTTGATCACTTCTATCTTCTCGACCGTGCGTTGCTTCTCTTCTCGCTCTCATTTGCGTATGTTATCCACCATATGTGTTAGTGCTTGCTGCAGCTCTACTCACTACCCTTTCCTACCCATAAGCTTAAATAGTCTTGATCTCGCGGGTGTGAGATTGCTGAGTCCTCGTGACTCACAAATACTTCCAAACAGATGCAGGTGCCGATGATGCCAGTGCAGGGGACACTACCGAACTCAAGTGGGAGTTTGATGAGGATTCGGGCTGTTATTATGTTTCCTTTCCGGATGATCAGTAGAGGAGCCCAGTTGGGGCGACCAGGGATCTAGCATTTGGGGTTGTCTTTCTTTATTTTGGTTCTGTAGTCGGACCTTGATTGTATTCTGGATGATGTATGATATTTATGTATTGTGTGAAGTGGCGATTGGAAGCCAACTCGTTATCCCTTTCTTATTCAGTACATGGGATGTGTATAGATTACCCCTCTTGCGACATGCCTACTATGCGGTTATGCCTCTAAGCCGTGCTCCGACACGTGGGAGATATAGCCGCATCGTGGGTGTTACAAGTTGGTAATCAGAGCCTTCCCTGACTTAGGAGCCCCCTGCTTGATCGAATCGCTGACGTTGTTGAGTCTAGAACAAAATGTTTCGAGTCTTATAGGATTATATATATCAGAGAGTAGGATTCTTTTTACTCCTCATTCCCTTCGTCGCTCTGGTGAGGCCTCCTGGCGTAGAGTTTTGACTCTTCTCTCATCAAATTTCACTAAAAAAATTAGGATCACGCGGGTATCTTGGAATCATTCCGATGGTTTTGTGACGAGAACATTGTTCTTGCTGCCTCCTGACATTTAGGGGTTGTGGAAGTGTCCCGGGGAGTTGAGCTCCGAGGTGTTGTCGTCACAATTTTATCATTGCAGCTCTGGAATACCTGAGTTCACCGACATAAAAAATCTCTTTTATGCAAATGTTGGTGAGATAACCTCGACGCCACCCAGTACTGGGGCGGGAGTTCGGGAGTATTGCCATAACTCGTATAACGGATGCTTTTCGAATGTTGAGGTAAACGATTTCCAAAGGTTTCTTGGTTATGTGTTGAAGGATGGATACAGCTGGATGTAGGTATTGTTAGTTTGGGTGAGATATTATGCTTCCCCTGTATCCCCAACACCTGATTGCATAACCAGAAAGTTTTGGGAGTTTATAAGAGGGAATTCAAGTATATCGTAGGATATCCTTCCAACAGACACATGATACAATTTGGGGTCTATCATATGTTTATTTCCGGCTTATTTTGCAAGCCAATCCTTTGTTTTCAGTTGTGGTATTCGAGTTGCTTCAAAGTCAAGCGTTGATTCCATACCTTTCCTAAGTGGTGTTCTCACACTTCTATGTGAATACCAATCCTTCTTGATCATCGAGGTTGTCATGTTAATTCTTTTCCAACCGGCATACTTCTCTTCAAGTGGATCTGATCATTCTTCAACGCCCGCAAGATCAGTTCTAAGTTATCTCAATGGTGTTTATTTCATCCGTCCCAAGTTGCCTTTGTTTTACCCACCCTCTCACCCTTTTTCTTTAAGGACTAAGATTTCTTAATCAAGTATCCATCTTATTGATGTCAAGCGTCTCCATTCTTTTTTCCGGCAATGTTCTTACCCGGTGGTTCTCATGAAGATGTTCTACTAGTTCATCATTCTTCGTTCTCTTTCTTCTCCGGTGGTTTCAATTCAAGCTTTTGTTGTTGATCATATCCCTTTCCTCGTTTCAAATGTTTTCCCATGCTGGTGCACCTCTTAATCATCCACTTCTAGCTATTCAATTGTTCCGGAGTGCTGAAGATATCTCGAAGATTCGTGTATCCACTCTGCATTCATTCAAGCTCTTTTGAGGTTGTTATCTCATTCAAGCCATTTAATTCAACCGACTCAATATCTCTTTTAAATTGTTCAACGGTGTTTCTTTTGAGTGGGCCCTAACCCACAGGTCTTTCCAGGATCTTACCTGACTCTTCAAATTTTCCTGGAGCTATTCTAAAAATTCATTTCAAAATTTGACGTAAAAATGAATTATCACCAGTCATGTATCTTTCTCCAAGATCTTTCAAATTCTTTTCGTTGTTGATTCAACTTTTATATTCTTCATTATTCCAGAGTGTCTTGACAATTCATGGTGGTGGTTCTCGTCGTCTTTCTCGGATTTTGAACACCGAAGAAGAGTTTTTTCTCTCAATCTTGCTCCATTCTCTTCAAGATTCATGGTTCTAGCTTGATGCCATCCTCTCATAATTGTTTTGATTGTGAGAATTCTTTGCACCAATACGGAGCAATTCAGGAGTTTTTTCAGTTTGATTCTCCGGAGCCCATCATCTCAGAATTATTCATTCTTAGCTTTCAGCTCTAGTTCTGAAATTCTTCCGACGCATCATTCAAATATTCTATAATCATCTCATGATCTCTTCATTCTCTTGTGTCAAATTCCCTCAAGTATCTTCTTTCGTTCTCTAATTCTTCCCGGTGTTCTTTATTTTTTCTTCATTCATTTACAATTCTTACGGTGGTTCTTCCAAGATTCTTCTTCCTTCATTTATCATAACAATTCATTCGTTCTTTCAAATCCTACTGGTGGATTGTTGAAGACCTTCTCAAGTTTGCACTATATCTATCTTAATCCTTTCTATGAGAATGGGTAGTATGCAAAATCCTTTGTTTGTCATCAATTTAATTGGTGAAGGATGAGCATAATGTAATTCTTATTCTTGTTTCATTGAGTAAATTCAATTCTTTCCTTATTCCGGAGGCTCATCAAATTCTCCGGTTTTTATTGTTTCATCTTTTCTTTTCCCAGAGTTCCAAGATCTCTCAACTATATCACCACGAGATTCCTCTAAATCATTGCAAGAATTCACCTTGTGTTTTTTCTACTTCTCTCTCTTTCTACCATCCTTTTCATTATCGGAGTTCTTCATGGAGGCTCTACATGATGGTTCATCAAGGATTTAATTCCTTCTCGAAGTGTTCATCGAGATTCTTTTCAGAGCAGCTAAAGTATTCTTCATCTTGCATTTCAAAGTTCAATCCCTTCTCCCTTATCTTTTGAGGTGGTGTTATGTCATTCTTGATAATTTCCCTTCGTGTTTCATGATTCACAAGCTATCAAGAATGAGGTATTTTAAATCCATTAATCTCTTCATTGGAGTTATCTAGTGTCATATTTCACCTAAAGCCTTCCCTAAGGAATGTTGCTATTGTGGTGCTTATCAATGATTCAAGTTTTCTCTCTATCATCTTGGTGGAAGAAGTTTTTCATCTCTTCTTTGTTCCCGATCAATCATTGCTTTCGGTGGCAGGATTTCACCGCAATTTTGAGATGTTTTCCATAAGCCCACTACAAGCTTATCTTTTCGTTGTTGATAATCCAACAACTCCGTTCTAGCATTTCTTGTAAGCATGCTCCTTCAAGATCTTGTTTCCCTCCGTTCATTTCATTCCATACTTTCGTTTCTTCTGAAGGCATTGTGATGTTGCTCTCTTCAACCCATCATCTTGTTTTGTCAAGATCATGTTCTTTCCTTTGCTTATGCATTCAACCGGTGTGTCGTTTCATCCATTCAAGTTCTCTCGTCTTATCAAGTTTTGCCTCCCTTCTTAGTCGGAGTGCTGTCCAAATTATATCATTCTTATTCCTTCTCTATCTTTTTTCAACTGGAATGCTTGTATGTCCTTCTTATCCATTGCAACCCTTTTTCTTATGTTTTTCAACCTACAAGGATCTAGTAATGTTCCTTGTTTCTCTTATCTAACAGAGTGTTTTCAACTTTGTTCAACTTCGTTGTATTCTTTCTTTAAATTTGTTCAACCTTTCAAGGTTCTTTGGTTTCACTCGTTTGTCAAAGAAGCAACTTAGTTTTACCTCTTATCTTCCTCTTCCTTTTCCCTCCGGTGTCATCCTAGATCTCGGGACGAGATCCTCTCATAGTGGTGGAGTGTTGTAATGCCCCGGATACAACTTTCCTTATTTGTAACTCCGACTCTTGCCTTTTCCGGAGATGTGATACGGTATTCCCTTCGTGGTTGGGTTTTGTTTTCGTTTTTCATTTTGTTCATGTCATGCATTTCATATCATGTCATCAAGTGCATCTCATTTTCATACGTGTTCGTCTCATGCATCCGTGCATTTTCCCCGTTGTCCGTTTTGCAATCCGACACTCCTACCTCCTCCTACCTATATATATGTGACCCTTCTCAAATTTTCGCAGATGAACCCTAACCTCCTCCTCCTCCGTGCGTCTAGACGCGTCCGCGCTGCGCCGGACATGTCCGCCTCCACGCCCCTTCGGCCAATGGGAAGCCGCCACGTCAGCGCTGCCGCCCCCACAACCTATCGCTGCGTGCCACCTCGCCCGCGCCTGTGTCCTCTCCCTCCTCCCCGCCGCCAGGCCCACCGCGGCCCGGGTCGGGCCCTCCTGGCCCGTGCGCCCGCGCAGGCCACCCGCTGCCGCTCGCCCGCGTGCCCCGCTCGCTCTGCTGCCGACCACCGTGAAGCACGGCGCCGCCGCCCGCGTCCTCCGCCTGCGCCGCCTCTGCGCCCGCAGCTCACCGCCGAGCTGTCCGGCCGCCGCCTCCCACTCCCTTTGTCGGCCCCACGCTCGATCTCCGCCGCCCACGCCGGATCCGGGGTCCCCACACCCAGATCCATCTGTCCCCGCTCGCCGCCGTCCGTCCAGGTCGCCGGAGGCCACAGCCTCGCCAGATCCGGGGAAGGTGGATGAGATCCACCAACCGCGGGAACCGAACGGGCGCCCATGCCCGTCCCCGGATCTCTCCGTCTCGGGACCTCCTCGTCCAGTTTTCGCGGGGTAAAAATCCACCAAGTCCTTCATCTCTGCACATATTTTAAGCCCCTTTTCATCATGCCATAACATCTTACCCGTAGCTCCGTTTTGTGCGTGTGATATATCAAAATGTTCAACATGATGTGCTATTCTTTTTATTCCATTGTGACATGCTTGTTTGAGTCCATCTTGATGCACAAATCATTGATGTAAGAGTGATATAAATTGTTAGTTCCTGTTTCTTATCAGAGTATGAGGATTAGTCATTTTTGCTACATTTGTTGTGTGCTGCATATGGGCATGAGATCTACATGTATTTTGATCTATGCCATGCCATCTTCACAGGGGTGTTTGCCATGTATTTTTGTGATCAATGTGGTGACTAGCACAAGCATGCAAAGTAGCCTTCGCTATATTGCTGATTTTAGGGACTTAGGATTGTGCTAAGTCCTTGCTCTGCTGTTATTTTTATGCCATGTATCCTTCTTACTACAGTGAGATCCATCTTGTTTTGAGTATCTTTAGGAAGGATGATTTGGACATATGGTTATGCTCTATCTATCCATGCCCCTGTTTGCAATTATGGAGTGCCCTAGCATGACTTAATATTGCTCTACTTTTGCTAAAAATGTTCATGGTAGATTGTTTACATGTTAATCAGTGTTTCCATGGTTGTTGTAGTTGATACAAGCATGCTATAAACGTGTTCTTGCCATGGTTAGACTTATGATCATGTCTTCTTGATGTTAGTATGCTTAGTTGGCCATGAAATGCCTTGTGATGAGTGAATCGATCTCGCAAAGATGCCTTCATTATTCTGTTTATGCCATGCTCTATTTTTCTGCTAAGTCTGAATCTGATAACGAAAGTTTCTATGTTTACATGGGTGCCATCATATCTTCTGATCCTTTTTGGCTTACGATCAGTAAGGGACTTTTGTTCTATGCTTTGAGTAGATTCATCAAATGCCTTGTATTGCTATGTTTTGTTCCTGTAGCATGTTGTTTGCTTGCTCTAAACATGGCTTCTTGATGTGAATTCCTGGCATGTTGATATTTTCACCAAGTCTATGAAGCTCATATCTTTTGCACTCTTTCCATGCTTGTTTGATCCTGCTCTTGTGTTATTTAGACGTAGCTCAGTGTTCATCTTTTGTCAAGCATCTTGAGTATATCACTGCCATGTGTTTTGTTGCTATGTTGGAGTGAAGTATCTTAGTTTCTTGTTGCATTCTAGGTGGCATTGTGTTGTTAATCGCAGAATTGTGCCATTATTGTTTTGCTTGCCATTTGCAAACCGTGCATCCGATTCCGGTGATCTTCATATCGTTTTCGACCAAAATCATCTCATCTTTCCAGCGGCACACTTGGTTTGCCAAGTTGATCCCTGGTTCAATCTTTCCCTTCCGAAGCATGCATATGCATTGCATATCACATCCCACATATCATGTCATGCTGTGCATCATGTTTCTTGCGCATTGCACCATGATTGATTGTTGGTCCTTTTCTTGTGTTCTTTCTTTGGGTAGAGCTGGGAGACGAGTACGTGATCGAGGAACCTGTTGAGTACGCTTACGGGGATCAAGCTTTCGACTACTCTGAGTTCATTTCAAGCAAGATGACCATACCCTTGAAATCACATCTATCTTTGCTTGCTAGTTGCTCGCTCTATTGCTATGCCGCGATACCTACCACTTGCTATATCATGCCTCCCATATTGCCATGTCAAGCCCCTAACCCTCCTTTCCTAGCAAACCGTAGTTTGGCTAAGTTACCGCTTTGCTCAGCCCCTCTTATAGCGTTGCTAGTTGCAGGTGAAGATGGAGTTTGTTCCTTGTTGGAACATGGTTTTGTTGGGATATCACAATATCTATAGTTTTATTAATGCATCTATGTACTTGGTAAAGTGTGGAAGGCTCGGCCTTATGCCTGGTGTTTTGTTCCACTCTTGCCGCCCTATTTTCCATCATACCAGTGTTATGTTCCTTGATTTTGTGTTCCTTACACGGTTGGGTGTTATGGGGACCCCTTGACAGTTCGCTTTGAATAAAACTCTTCCAGCAAGGCCCAACCTTGGTTTTACTTTTTCCTAACAACCTATTACCCTTCCCTTGAGTCGGCCAACCCAAGGGCCATCTTTATTTTAACCCCCCGGGCCAGTGCTTCTCTAAGTGTTGGTCTGAACTGAGAAGACTGCGGGGCCACCTCGGGGAAACTTGAGGTTTGGTTTTACTCGTAGGATGTCTCATCCAGTGTTGCCCTGAGAACGAGATATGTGCAGATCCTATCGGGATGTCGGCGCATCGGGCGGTCTTGCTGGTCTTCTTTCACCATTGTCTAAATGTCTTGTAACCGATATTCCGAGTCTGATCGGGTCTTCCTGGGAGAAGGAATATCCTTCGTTGACCGTTGGAGCTTGTGATGGGCTAAGTTGGGACACCCCTGCAGGGTTTTGAACTTTTGAAAGCCATGCCCGCGATTATGGGCAGATGGGAATTTGTTAATATCCGGTTGTAGAAAACTTGACACTTAACATAATTAAAATGAATCAACCGCGTGTGTAACCGTGATGGTCTCTTTCCGGCGGAGTTGGGAAGTGAACACGGATCTTGTGTTATGCTTGAACATAAGTAGTTTCAAGATCACTTCTTGATCACTTCTAGCTTCTCGACCGTTGCATTTCTTCTCTTCTCGCTCTCATTTGCGTATGTTAGCCACCATATATGTTAGTGCTTGCTGCAGCTCTACCTCACTACCCTTTCATACCCATAAGCCTAAATAGTCTTGTTCTCGCGAGTGTGAGATTGCTAAGTCCTCGTGACTCACAAATACTTCCAAACAGATGCAGGTGCCGATGGTGCCAATGCAGGGGACGCTACCAAACTCAAGTGGTAGTCCGGCGAGGATTCGGGCCGTTATTATGTTTCCTTTCCGGATGATCAGTAGAGGAGCCCAGTTGGGGCGATCGGGGATCTAGCATTTGGGGTTGTCTTTCTTTATTTTGGTTCCGTAGTCGGACCTTGATTGTATTGGGGATGATGTACGATATTTATGTATTGTGTGAAGTGGCAATTGTAAGCCAACTATTTATCCCTTTCTTATTCAGTACATGTGATGTGTAAAGATTACCCCTCTTGCGACATGCCTACTATGCGGTTATGCCTCTAAGTCATGCTCCGACACGTGGGAGATATAGTCGCATCGTGGGTGTTACAAGTGGCTATGTCAAATGAACTCGGTGGCGCCGGATAGATCAAATCAGTGGGCCGAGTTTGACTTTTGGTTGGTGACATATGTGGAAATGAGAAAGTGGTTGAGGGCTTTGGAGCATATCACTAAGCACTTTGAGGAAGCAATCCAGCAACACCTCATCCCCTTTTAATAGTATTGGCTTTCCTGTGGACTCAATGTGATCTTGGATCACTAAAATGAAAATGAAGAGTCTTGAGCTTTTGCCAATCTTTGTCCTTAGCATCTTGAAGGGGTTCCACATACTCTTTTCCAAGAGATATGTTGATATTAATTACCAAAATCACCCAGGAACACTTGTGCTTTCACTACTATTACTTATGTACGTGCAAACGCACGTTTTAACATTATGATGCGGGTTTTGTAAAAGTAGAAAAACAACACTAGTCAAGCTTGTGAAACGATTCAATGAAAAAAATGCCAAAATGCTCGTTTGATTGTTTACTTTTAGCTTCCTTCTTTGTGGTTATTTCTCTATCGTACTTTGTACGGAGTATCTCACTGGTCGGGAAGGCATGCAAATACCCAAACCGCTTCCTACACCAGGGGCCAGTTCTTTTAGGCTTCTAGATTAGTACTCCCCACTACTACTACCTCCGTCCTGCTTTATTGGTCCCCATTGTAATCTGTGTCAAATTTTCACCATAAATTTAACTAATGAAATGTTTGTGCATGTCACATGCACTAATATTTTCTCAGTTAAATCTTTGGTCAAAATTTAGCACAAATACAATGCTGACGAATAAACCAGGACAAAGGTACTAGTAGTTTAGAAGCCCAAATAAATGAGTGAGGTGCCTTAATGTTACTCTCCACTGTGACTAGTCTTATGTTAAAAGCTAAGGAAGAGACTGCTTATTTTTTAAGCCGCCAAAAGAACTGGCCCTAGGAGTAGTAGCTAGGGATACTAGGAGTAGTAGCTAGGGATCGAGTATGCGAGATGAACTGGAGAAAGTGAATGCAGAGAGAGGAGATGCAAAAAAGATGAAGGGATGTGATGGTTGCTTGTCCGTTTATTTTACTAGGCCACTTATTACTGGGAGTAGTGGGGTTTTGTGATATGACGGCTTTATTATCGCACCAATAGCGGGGTGAGAATCCCGTGGAGCACCACCCTCTACACTAGTACTACATCGGTCGTGGTTTATTAGTCCCCCATTGAATTTGACTGAAGATTTAACTAACAAAATGATAGTGCATGTCAACAAAAACTATATCATTTGATTCGTATTTGAACATAGTTTTCAATGATATAATTTTGGGTGACATGCATGAGCATTTATTGTACTATTATAATGTTAGTTTAATTTTTGGTTGTACTAATCTATAGTAAGGTGCTCAAGCGTTGCATGGAACAGTGGAATGCATTGATTGGGGAGTTGTTTATTTTGACAAAGGATGTAGGGGTCATCTCATGTGTAACGGGTATCGATAGGTTTCTTCGGATACTATTTCATCTCTAGAGCTGACAAACATCTGGGTGTAAATAGATAAAAAAGTATATTTTGCAAACAAAAGCGTTCAACTGTTCAATTGTTGGGGAACGTAGTAATTTCAAAAAAAAAATCATACGCACACGCAAGATCATGGTGACATAGAAACGAGATGGGAGAGTGTGTCCACGTACCCTCATAGACCAAAAGCGGAAGCGTTAGCACAACGCGGTTGATGTAGACGTACGTCTTCACGATCCGACCGATCAAGTACCGAACATACGGCACCTCTGAGTTCACCACACATTCAGCCCGATGACGTCCCTTGAACTCCGATCCAGCCTAGTGTTGAGGGAGAGGTTTGTCAGCAGGACGGCGTGGTGACGATGATGATGTTCTACCGACGCAGGGCTTCGCCTAAGCACCGCTATAGTATTATCGAAGTGGACTATGGTGGAGGGGGGCACCGCACACGACTAAAAGATCAAACGATCAATTGGAGTGTCTCTAGGGTGCCCCTTGCCCCCGTATATAAAGGAGCAAGGGGGAAGGTGCGGCCGTCCAGGAGGGGCGGCCAGTGGGAGTAGGACTCCCTCCCTTTTCCTTGTTGGATTAGGAGTGGAGGGGGAAAGAGGAGGGAGAGAGGAAGGAAAGGGGGGGCGCCGCCCCCCTCTCCTTGTCCAATTCGGACTAGGGGGGAGGGGAGCCCGGCCCTGCCCTGGCCGCCTCTCCTATTCTCCACAAAGGCCCACTATGGCCTATTGAGCCCCCGGGGGGTTCCGGTAACCCCTCGGTACTTCGGTAAAATCCCGATTTCACCCGGAACACTTCCGATATCCAAATATAGGCTTCCAATATATAAATCTTCATGTCTCGACCATTTCGAGACTCCTCGTCATGTCTGTGATCACATCCGGAACTCCGAACAACCTTCGGTACATCAAAACTCATAAACTCGTAATATATCCGTCATCGAAACTTTAAGCGTGCGGACCCTCCGGGTTCGAGAACTATGTAGACATTACCGAGACACGTCTCCGGTCAATAACCAATAGCGGAACCTGGATGCTCATATTGGTTCCAACATATTCTATGAAGATCTTTATCGGTCAGATCGCATAACATCATACGTTATTCCCTTTGTCATCGGTATGTTACTTGCCCGAGATTCGATCATCGGTATCACAATACCTAGTTCAATCTCGTTACCGGCAAGTATCTTTACTCGTTCTATAATATATCATCCTACAACCAACTCATTAGTTGCAATGCTTGCAAGGCTTAAGTGATGTGCATTACCGAGAGGGCCCAGAGATACCTCTCCGACAATCGGAGTGACAAATCCTAATCTCGAAATACGCCAACCCAACAAGTACCTTCAGAGACACCTGTAGAGCACCTTTATAATCACCCAGTTACGTTGTGACGTTTGGTAGCACACAAAGCGTTCCTCCGATAAACGGGAGTTGCCTAATCTCATAGTCATAGGAACATGTCTAATTAATGAAGAAAGCAATAGCAAGATACTAGACGATCGAGTGCTAAACTAACAGAATGGGTCAAGTCAATCACATCATTCTCCTAATGATGTGATCCCGTTAATCAAATGACAAGTCATGTCAATGGCTAGGAAACATAACCATCTTTGATCAACGAGCTAGTCAAGTAGAGGCATACTAGTGACACTCTATTTGTCTATGTATTCACACAAGTATTATGTTTCCGGTTAATACAATTCTAGCATGAATAATAAACATTTATAATGATATAAGGAAGTAAATAATAACTTTATTATTGCCTCTAGGGCATATTTCCTTCAGTCTCCCACTTGCACTAGAGTCAATAATCTAGTTCACATCTTTACGTGATTAGTTCACATCTCCATGTGATTAATACCCAAAGGGTTTACTAGAGTCTGTAATCTAGTTCACATCGCTATGTGATTAACACCCAAAGAGTGGTCATGTTTTTCTTGTGAGAGAAGTTTAGTCTACGGGTCTGCAACATTCAGATCCGTATGTATTTCACAAATTTCTATGTCTACAATGCTCTGCACGGAGCTACACTAGCTAATTTCTCCCACTTTCAATATGTATCCAGATTGAGACTTAGAGTCATCTAGATCGATGTAAAAAGCTTGTATCGACGTAACTCTTTGCGATGAACTCTTTTATCACCTCCATAACCGAGAAATATTTCCTTAGTCCTCTAAGGATAATTTTGACCGCTGTCCAGTGATCTACTCCTAGATCACTATTGTACTCCCTTGCCAGAAAGATGCTAAGGTACACAATAGGACTGGTAAACAACACAACATACTTTATAGAACCTACGACTGGGGCATAGGGAATGACTTATCATTCTCTTTTTATTCTCTGCTGTGGTCGGGTTTTGAGTGTTTACTCAACTTCACACCTTGCAACACAGGCAAGAACTCCTTCTTTGACTATTCCATTTTGAACTACTTCAAAATCTTGTCAAGGTATCTACTCATTGAAATAACTTATCAAGCGTCTTGATCTCTCTCTATGGATCTTGATGCTCAATGTGTAAGTAGCTTCATCGAGGTCTTTCTTTGAAAAACTCCTTTCAAATACTCCTTTATACTTTCCAGAAAATTCTACGTTCTTTCCAATCAACAATATGTCATTCACATATACTTATCAGAAATGTTGTAGTGCTCCCACTCACTTTCTTGTAAATACAGGCTTCACCGCAAGTCTGTACAAAACCATATACTTTGATCACTTTATAAAAGCATATATTCCAACTCCGAGATGCTTGCACCAGTCCATAGATGGATCGCTGGAGCTTGCTCACTTTGTTAGCACCTTTAGGGTCGACAAAACCTTCTGGTTGTATCATATACAACTCTTCTTTTTAAGAAATCCATGAACGAATACAATTTTGACATCCATTTGCCAGATTTCATAAAATGTAGCAACTGCTAACATGATTCGGATAGACTTTTAAGCACCGATACGAGTGAGAAAATCTCATTGTAGTCAACACCTTGAACTTGTCGAAAACACTTTGCGACAATTTGATCTTTCTACATAGTAACACTACTATTAGCGTCCGTCTTCCTCTTGAAGATCCATTTATTTTCTATGGCTTGCCAATCATCGGGCAAGTCAACCAATGTCCACACTTTGTTCTCATACATGGATCCCATCATAGATTTCATGGCCTCAAGCCATTTCGCGGAATCTGGGCTCATCATCGCTTCCTCATAGTTCGTAGGTTCGTCATGGTCAATTAATATGACCTCCAAAACAGGATTACCGTACCACTCTGGTGTGGATCTCACTCTGGTTGACCTACGAGGTTCGGTAGTAACTTGATCTGAAGTTACATGATCATCATCATTAGCTTCCTCGCTAATTGGTGTAGGAGTCACAGAAACAGATTTCTTTGATGATCTACTTTCCAATAAGGGAGCTGGTACAGTTACCTCATCAATTTCTACTTTCCTCCCACTCACTTCTTTCGAGAGAAACTCCTTCTCTAGAAAGGATCCATTCTCAGCAACGAATATCTTGCCTTCGGATCAGTGATAGAAGGTGTACCCAACTGTCTCCTTTGGGTATCCTATGAAGACACATGTCTCCGATTTGGGTTTGAACTTATCAGGATGAAACTTTTTCTTATAAGCATTGCAACCCCAAACTTCAATAAACGACAACTTTGGTTTCTTGCCAAACCACAGTTCGTACGGTGTCGTCTCAACGGATTTAGATGGTGCCCTTTTTAACGTGAATGCAGCTGTCTCTAATGCATAACCCATAACTATATTGGTTAATCGGTAAGAAACATCATAGATTGCACTATCCAATAATAGTATGGTATGACGTTCGGACACACCATTATGCTGTGGTGTTCCATGTGGCACGATTTTGTGAAACTATTCCACATTGTTTTAATTGAAGACCAAACTCATAACTCAAATATTTGTCTCTGCGATCAGATCGTAGAAACTTTATTTTCTTGTCACGATGATTTTCCACTTCACTCCGAAGTTCTTTGAACTTTTCAAATGTTTCAGACTTATGTTTCATCAAGTAGATATACTCATATCTGTTCAAATCATCTGTGAAGGTCAGAAAATAATGATACCCGCCGCGAGCCCCAGCACTCATCGGACTGCATACATCAGTATGTATTATTTTTAATAAGTCACTTGCTCACTCCATTGTTCTGGAGAACGGATTCTTTAGTCATCTTGCATATGAGGCATGGTTCGCAAGCATCAAAATGATTCATAATCAAGTGATTCCAAAATCCCATCAGTATGGAGTTTCTTCATGCGCTTTACACCAATATGGCCTAAACGGCAGTGCCACAAATAAGTTGCACTATCATTATTAACTTTGCATCTTTTGGCTTCAATAGTATGAATATGTGTATCACTATGATCGATATCCAATGAACCATTTTCATTGGGTGTATGACCATAGAAGGTTTTATTCATGTAAACAGAACAACAATTATTCTCTAACTTAAATGAATAACCGTTTTTAATAAACATGATCAAATCATATTCATGCTCAACGCAAAACACCAAATAACATTTATTTAGGTTTAACACTAATCCCGAAAGTATAGGGAGTGTGTGATGATGATCATATCATTCTTGGAACCACTTCCAACACACATTGTCACTTCACCCTTAACTAGTCTCTGTTCATTCTGCAACTCCTGTTTCGAGTTATTACTCTTAGCAACTGAACCAGTATCAAATACCGATGGGTTGCTATGAACACTAGTAAAGTACACATCAATAACATGTATATAAAATATAGCATTGTTCACTTTGCCATCCTTCTTATCCGCCAAATACTTGGGGCAGTTCCGCTTCCAGTGACCAGTCCCTTTACAGTAGAAGCACATAGTCTTAGGCTTAGGTCCAGACTTGGGCTTCTTCACTTGAGCAGCAACTTGCTTGCCGTTCTTCTTGAAGTTCCCCTTTATTCCCTTTGTCTCTTTACTTGAAACTAGTGGTTTTGTTTACCATCAAAACTTGATGTTTTTCTTGATTTCTACCTTTGTTGATTTCAGCATCATGAAGAGCTTGGGAATCGTTTCCGTTATCCCTTGCATATTATAGTTCATCACGAAGTTCTACTAACTTGGTGATGGTGACTAGAGAATTCTGTCAATCATTATTTTATCTAGAAGATTAACTCCCACTTGATTTAAGCAATTGTAGTACCCAGACAATCTGAGCACATGCTCACTGCTTGAGCTATTCTCCTCCATCTTTTAGCTATAGAACTTGTTGGAGACTTCATATCTCTCGACTTGGGTATTTTCTTGAAATATTAACTTCAACTCCTGGAACATCTCATAAGGGCCATGAAGTTCAAAATGTCTTTGAAATCCCGATTCTAAGCCGTTTAAGCATGGTGCACTAAACTATCAAGTAGTCATCATATTGAGCTAGCCAAACGTTCATAACGTTTGCATCTGCTCCTGCAATAGGTTTGTCACCTAGCGGTGTATCAAGGACATAATTCTTCTGTGCAGCAATGAGGATAAACCTCAGATCACGGATCCAATCCGCACCATTGCTACTAACATCTTTCAACTTAGTTTCCTCTAGAAACATATCAAAAATAAAATAGGGGAGCTAAACGCGAGCTATTGATCTACAACATAGATATGCAAATACTATTAGGACTAAGTTCATGATAAATTAAAGTTCAATTAATCATATTACTTAAGAACTCCCACTTATATAGACATCCGTGTAATCATCTAAGTGATCACGTGATCCATATCAACTAAACCATAACCGATCATCATGTGAAATGGAGTAGTTTTCAATGGTGAACATCATTATGTTGATCATATCTACTATATGATTCACGCTCGACCTTTTGGTCTCAAGTGTTCCGAGGCCATATCTGCATGTGCTAGGCTCATCAAGTTTAACTAAGTATTCTGCGTGTGCAAAACTGGCTTGCACCCGTTGTAGATGAACGTAGAGCTTATCACACCTGATCATCATGTAGTATGGGCACGACGAACTTTGGGAACGGTGCATACTCAGAGAGAACACTTTTATCTTGAAATTTAGTGAGAGATCATCTTATAATGCTACCGTCATAACTAAGCAAAGTAAGATGTATAAAAGATAAACATCACATGCAATCAAAATATGTGACATGATATGGCCATCATCATCTTGTTCCTTTGATCTCTATCTCCAAAGCATCGTCATGATCTCCATCGTCACCGGCATGACACCATGATCTCCATCATCTTGATCTATATCAATGTGTCATCTCACCAACTATTTCTCCTGCAACTATTGCTATCGCATAGCGATAAAGTAAAGCAATTATTTGGCACTTGCATCTTATGCAATAAAGAGACAACCATAAGGCTTCTGCCAATTGCCGATAACTTCAACAAAACATGATCATCTCATACAACAACTTATATCTCATCATGTCTTGACCATATCACATCACAACATGCCCTGCAAAAACAAGTTAGATATCCTCTACTTCGTTGTTGCAAGTTTTACGTGGCTGCTCTGGGCTAAGCAAGAACCGTTCTTACCTACGCATCAAAACCACAACGATAGTTCGTCAAGTTAGTGTTGTTTTAAACTTCTCAAGGACCGGGCGTAGCCATACTCAGTTCAACTAAAGTTGAAGAAACTGACACCCGCCAGCTACCTGTGTGCAAAGCACGTCGGTAGAACCAGTCTCGCGTAAGCGTATGCGTAATGTCGGTCCGGGCCGCTTCATCCAACAATACCGTCGAACCAAAGTATGACATGCTGGTAAGCAGTATGACTTGTATCGCCCACAACTCACTTGTGTTCTACTCGTGCATTTAACATCAACGCATAAAACTTGGCTCTGATACCACTATTGGGGAACGCAGTAATGTCAAAAAAATTCCTACGCACATGCAAGATCATGGTGATGCATAGCAACGAGAGAGGAGAGTGTGTCCACGTACCCTCTTAGACCGAAAGCAGAACAGTTATCACAACGCGGTTGATGTAGTCGTATGTCTTCACGATCCGACCGATCAAGTACCGAACGTACGGCACCTCCGAGTTCAGCACACGTTCAGCCCGATGACATCCCTCGAACTCCGATCTAGCCGAGTGTTGAGGGAGAGTTTCGTCAGCACAACAGCATGGTGACGATGGTGATGTTCTACCGACGCAGGGCTTCGCCTAAGCACCACTACAGTATTATTGAAGTGTACTATGGTGGAGGGGGGCACCGCACATGGCTAAAAGATCAAATGATCAATTGTTGTGTCTCTAGGGTGCCCCCCTGCCCCTGTATATAAAGGAGTAAGGGGGAGGTGCGCCCGGCCAGGAGGGGCGCGCCAGGACGAGTCCTACTCCCACCGGGAGTAGGACTCCCTCCCTTTTCCTTGTTGGATTAGGAGTGGAGGGGGAAAGAGGAGGGAGAGAGGAAGGAAAGGGAGGGGGCGCCACCCCCCTCTCCTTGTCCTATTCGGACTAGGGGGGAGGGCGCACGACCCTGCCCTAGCCGCCTCTCCTCTTCTTCGCAAAGGCCCACTATGGCCTATTAAGCCCCCGGGGGGTTCCGGTAACCCCTCGGTACTTCGGTAAAATCCCGGTTTCACCCGGAACACTTCCGATATCAAAATATAGGCTTCCAATATATCAATCTTCATGTCTCGACCATTTCGAGACTCCTCGTCATGTCCGTGATCACATCCGGAACTCCGAACAACCTTTGGTACATCAAAACTCATAAACTCATAATACAACCGTCATCGAAACTTTAAGCGTTCGGACCCTACGGGTTTGAGAACTATGTAGACATGACCGAGACACGTCTCCGGTCAATAACCAATAGCGGAACCTGGATGCTCATATTGGTTCCCACATATTTTAAGAAGATCTTTATCGGTCAAACCGCATAACAACATTCGTTGTTCCCTTTGTCATCGGTAAGTTACTTGCCCGAGATTCGATCGTCGATATCTCAATACCTAGTTCAATCTCGTTACCGGCAAGTATCTTTACTCATTCTGTAATATATCATCCCGCAACCAACTCATTAGTTGCAATGCTTGCAAGGTTTAAGTGATGTGCATTACCAAGAGGGCCCAGAGATACCTCTCCGACAATCGGAGTGACAAATCCTAATCTCGAAATACGCCAACCCAACAAGTACCTTCGGAGACACCTGTAGAGCACCTTTATAATCACCCAGTTATGTTGTGATGTTTGGTAGCACACAAAGCATTACTTTGGTAAATGGGAGTTGCATAATCTCAGAGTCATAGGAACATGTATAAGTCATGAAGAAAGCAATAGCAACATACTAAACGATCGAGTGCTAAGCTAACAGAATGGGTCAAGTCAATCACATCATTCTCCTAATGATGTGATCCCGTTAATCAAATGACAACTCATGTCAATGGCTAGGAAACATAACCATCTTTGATCAACGAGCTAGTCAAGTAGAGGCATACTAGTGACACTCTGTTTGTCTATGTATTCACACAAGTATTATGTTTCCGGTTAATACAATTCTAGCATGAATGATAAACATTTATCATGATATAAGGAAATAAATAATAACTTTATTATTGCCTCTAGGGCATATTTCCTTCATCAACATGCATCCAAAACTTGTGAAGAAATAACACTTATATCGTGCTTTGCAAGAAATGATCTTTAAGAATTACTTTTTGAGTATCGATTGTTATACATGTTGGCTACAGATGACATGGCACTTTCTTATAGTCAACAGTTGGCTATGCTATTAAGTATTAACTATGCTCTTATACACCTAGACGGAGGGATGAAATCAGGATGACTTGGACGGGGGCAGAGGAGATGTAAGAAATCATTCATCATAAGCCTTTCACCAATACTGTAGTAAAAATTCTCAGTTAATCTCATAAATGGCAAGCGACAACTCTAATGGAGCAAAAGCATAGATGGAAGATTCTAGAGTAAACCATCAGTGGATAAACTTTTATTCAAGCGCGATACTCTAATAGAGCAAGATCATGCATGGAAGTTTCTATACTATATAAACAAGAAGTCTCCACATGCTTAGACAATGGATTACATTCAGCGAAGACTAATGATCATCATTTAACTTGGTAATGCATGTCCAGGTGAACCTCCTTTGAGTCCCCGTGCACCATGTCGGGGGGGAAATCATACCATGCGTCTTCCATGTCCGCATCGGCGGGAAGGTCCCAGCTCGGCACAGTCCTAGTCAGCGTCATGGAGCGGGTGTGGGCGCCCATGTGCCTCTGAGGGGCAGTAACACTGAGCATGCACCCGTACATCGGCCTCGTGTTAGTGTCAACGTCAGTGGCGTGGCCCCTGATGCACACTATAGAGACTGGGCGGCGGCCTGCGCGGGCCACCCCTGTGCCCACGATCAAGAGGAAGACGCTGCCGTCCTCCTCCGAGACTAGCAGGCGGCGGTGATCCTCCAGCGACTACGGCACGGCGAACGGGTAGCACGTCTTGTACTTGATGTTCTTTGCCGTGGTCCAATAGTGATAGACGGATGCCTGTGTGAGGTGATGCACGAGGTCCGCCGGCGAGCCCCAAAATAGCATCGGGTGATCATAGAAGTAGACGAAGGGCTCCTTGGAGGCATCGACCAGGCCATGAAATGGGAGTGGCTATAGGGGACGTTGCACCGGTTGAATATATGAGCAAGTTACTATGAGATTTAGTCCGAATAAGGAAAATCATGATGGCTATAACAGAGATTAAACTAATCATGTGGATTAGCATAGTAGATGAACAGATCGAATATAGGACACAGACTAGAAACATGAATTCTACCACAAGATTTAGTCCGAATAAGCACAAAAGATTGGGAAGCGACCAACCAAGAAACAGATAATCTCATAAGCAAGCATTAAGCATAAATAACACCAAATAATGCACCACAAGTAGGATGTAATTTCATTGCATGACTATTGAATTTCGTACTTGCATAGGGAATCACAAACCTTAACACCAATATTTTTACTAAAGCATTATTACTCACCAACATAACTCACATATCACATCATCATATCTCAAAACTATTACTAGGAATCAAGTTTATTTTGTCCAATGATCTTCATGAAAGTTTTTATTATATCCTTCTTGGATATCTATCACTTTGGGACTTATTTTCATGTGTTGCTTTTGACAAGATCCAACAAATATAAGTGAAGATCATGAGCACAATAATTTTTTTCTTTCTCTCAAATTAATTTAAGTGAAGCAAGAGAGAATTTCTTCAAAATTTTACTAACTCTCAAGTAAATCTAAGTGAAGCAAGAGAGCATTTCTTCAAAAATACTAAAGCACACCGTGCTCAAAAAGATATAAGTGAAGCACTAGAACAAGTCCATAGCTCATAAAAATTTAAGTGAAGCATAGAGAGCAATTGTAACAAGTCATGACATAATTTTGGCTCTCTCAAATAGGTGTGTCCCACAAGGAATGATGACTTAAAACAGAAAATAAAACAAGCAAAGACTCATATCATACAAGACGCTCCAAGGAAAACACATATCATCTGATGAATAAAAATATAGTTTCGAGTAAAATACCAATGGTCCTTGGAAGAAAGCGGGGATGCCACTCGGGGGCATCCCCCAGCTTAGTTGGTTGCTCATTTTTGGATAATAGCTTGGGATGCTGGGGCATCCCCAAGCTTAGGCTCTTCCATCCTTCCTTCATCCACCATAAGATAACCCAAGACTTGAAAAGTTCAATCACACAAAACTCAACAAAACCTTCGTGAGATCCGTTAGTATAAGAATAATAAATCACTACTATAAGTACTGTATGTAACCAATTCATATTTTGTTTGTTATCTACTGTATTCCAACTTTTCTATGGCAAAAACTCATCAAAGAAAACCATAGAGCCAGCAAAATAAGCAGACAACAGAAAGAAAACAGAATTTGTCAAAACATAACAGTCTATAGCAATTTGACTATTTCGAATAATTCTGTAACTCAAAAAATTCTAAAAACTTAGGACGGCCTGAGCAATTCGTATATTGATCTACTGCAAGTGGAATGGGTATTTTATCGCTCTCTGGTAAAAAATGAAAATTATTTTTGTGAGCGTAAAAGTTTCTGGCTTTTCAGCAAGATCAAACAACTATCACCCAAGAATGCCCTAAAGGCTTTACTTGGCACAAACACTAACTAAAACACACAAAAAACACAATCATAACAGTAGCATAATTGTGCTAACACTCAAGAATAGAAAGCAAAAAAGCTAAAATAAAATTTATTATTTGGGTTGCCTCCCAACTAGCGCTATAGTTTTACGCCCTTAGCTTGGCATAAAGCAAGGATCTAAGTTTTGTCATCTTTGTCCAACTCTTCAATCAAACACTTAGGATCCTTCAGAGTTTAGCATAAAGATCTTCAATAACAATACTCCTAGGAATAAATTGAAAGATTTCATTCTTGCAAAAAGGATCTCTTATCACTTCAACAAAATCCGGTGAACACTAATCATCTTAAGATCTCCATTATTACTATTAATAGAAGTTGCACCCTTGTTCTTGGATCTACCCCTCCTTACGGGAGTTTTCTTGATAGTTTTAGCGGAAGCAAAATCCGTGCTTAGATACTAAATATTTCTTCTAATTTATCAATCTGAGATGGACTTTCTTCTATTCTTTCATGGATTAAGGTACCCTTCTCTTTTAACACCTTAAGAACATCTCCCACTTTTGACCCAACATCGGTAGAAAAATTATGAATATTTTTGCCTATAAGTTCCATATGATCTTCAGTGAGCATTTTCTTTTCAATAGCATCTAGTCTTTCCATAACATGCTCAAGAGTCAAAGTTGTTTCATTAATCATAAGTGGTGGTGAGCCCACTAAATTTCCCATAGCATTGAAGGCATCAAGAGAAGGACACATCAAGAAATTTCCACCAGTAATCGTATCAAGGAAGAATCTATACCAAGTGATGATGGCAACATAAAAAACAACAAAGAAGAACAACAGTGGATTGCTTACGAGTAGATCTATTATCAGCATTGCAAATCCTATACCAGGAATCTTTTAAATTTTCTCCCCCCCCCCCGCTTTGTTTAAAGTTGAGAACCTCGTTCTCGGGAGTGCAAGCAATAGAGTTAGAACTATACATAATGATCATAAAGGCAAATAAAATTGCACACAAAAACATATCCGGCAAGAAAACGGTGAAAGGGAAAGAGCGGCGAATAAAACGAAAATTTTTTGTGAAGTGGGGGAGATGAAAATGAGAGGTAAATGGCAAATAATGTAAATTGCAAGGAGATGATATTTGTGATTAGGAACCTGGTATATGTTGAAGATCCTCCCCGGCAACGGCGCCAGAAATGGCACGTGGCCGGGAGACTATCTTGACTTGATCCTCCCCGGCAATGGCGCCATAAATTCCTTTTGATGTCGCTTGAAGCTACATCGGTATTTCCCCAAAGAGGAAGGGATGATGCAACACATCGGCAGTAGGTATTTCCCTCCGGTATGAAACCAAGGTTATCGAACTAGTAGGAGAACCAAGCAAGACAACGTAAACAACCCCTTCACACAAATAACAAATCCTCGCAACCTGACATGTTAAAGGGGTTGTCAATCCCTTTCGGGTAACGGTGCTAGAAGTTGGTATGTGACGGGAGAAGGTTGTAATAGATCGCAAATAAAATAAAGTGCGACAAAGTATTTATGTGTTTTTGGTTTAATAGATCTGAAAATAAATGCAAGAGAAAATTAGATCACAAAGACAAATATATGAGAAAGAAGATCCGGGGGCCGTAGGTTTCACTAGTGGCTTCTCTCGAAAAAAATAGTAAATGGTGGGTAAATAAATTACTGTTGGGCAATTGATAGAACTTCAAATAATTATGATGATATTCAGGCAATGATCATTATATAGGCATCACGTCCAAGATTAGTAGACTGCCTCATGCCTGCATCTACTACTATTACTCCACACATCGACCGCTATCCAGTATGCATTTAGTGTATTAAGTTCATGGAGAAATGGAGTAATGCAATAAGAACGATGACATGATGTAGAAAATTTATATCTATGTAGAGATAGACCCCATCGTTTTATCCTTAGTGGCAATGATACATACATGTTGTTTCCCTTTCTATCACTGGGATCAAGCACCGTAAGATCGAACCCACTACAAAGCACATATTCCCATTGCAAGATAAATAGATCAAGTTGGCCAAACAAAACCCAAATATCAGAGAAGAAATGTGAGGCTATAAGAAATCATGCATATAAGAGATCAAAGAAACTCAAATAACTTTCATGGATATAAAAAGATAGATCTGATCATAAACTCAAAGTTCATCGGATCCCAACAAACACACTTCAAAAGAGTTACATCATATGGATCTTCAAGAGACCATTGTATTGAGAATCAACAGAGAGAGATGAATGCATCTAGCTACTAACTATGGACCCAAAGGTCTACAAAGAACTACTCACGCATCATCGGAGAAGCACCAATGGAGGTAGTGAACCCCATCCGAGATGGTGTCTAGATTGGATCTGGTGGTTCTGGACTCTGCGGTGGCTGGATGAATATTTCGTCGACTCCCCTAGGGTTCTAGAAATATTGGGGTATTTATAGAGCAAAGAGGCAGTCTGGGGGGGGGGCACCCGAGGTGGGCACAACCCACCAGGGCACGCCTTGGCCTCATGGCACACCCTGGTGGGTTTTGCCCCCCTCTGGGCACCCCCAGGCACAGCCAGGGCCCGTTGTGTTCCTTCTGGCCCATAAAAATTCTCCGTAAAGTTTCAGGGCATTTGGACTCCGTCTGATATTGATTTTATGTGATGTAAAAAACAAGGAAAATAGGAACTGGCACATGGCACTATGTCAATAGGTTAGTAGAAAAAAATGATATAAAATGACTATAAAATGATTATTAAACATCCCAGATTGATAATCTAACAACATGGAACAATAAAAAATTATATATACGTTGGAGTCGTATCAACGGGCTACTGTTCATCCACCATCGACTTCCTCCAGCCTCCACTTGCGACTATTCATCCAGCCTCCACCGTTCCTCCACCGGCTACTATTCAACCAGCCCTCTCCACGGGGTCCTGTTCAACCACCCTTCCACGGGCAACTATTCATCCAGCCCTCCACCGGCTACTGTTCAACCAGCCCTCCACGGGGTCCTGTTCATCCAACCCTCCACGGGGTCCTGTTCATCCACCCCAACCGGCTCGATCGGGCTCATGTTCATCCAGCGGCAACACATCTACTACCACGGGGTCATATTTATCTACCCCCACTAGGAACTATTCATCCAACCACCCCGCCCCCCCAAACAACACTCACTATTCATCAAGAGGCAGCATCGATCGACTTCAGTTTGCAACAGTAGCGAAGGAATTACACGAGTTCAGTTAAAAGTAAGGGATCGATCGGGGTTCAGTAACGTAGCTAGTGCAATCGCTCGGATTCAGTTAGAACCCAACTCCTCGCTCGGGTTCAGTTAGAGCGCAACGCCTCGCGTGCACATACGTGTACATTTATGAGAGAAATGTGCAAACCTCCATGCATCGCTCGGGCCCGACCCCTCACTTTAATCGGGAACTCCCCAATATTTTCGTCGCCCTCGTTTCTACCATGTTTTTCTCCATCATGCACGGCCCAAAGAATGTCATGCAGCTGCGTCTCCGGCCCGCCCAGGACGAAAAGTCCATTTTCTGTCATGATTTTTTTCATAGAAGTTGGAGCCCACCACATCTATGATGATACCGAGTTTTGTCACAATTATCGTCATAGAAGTGTCATAAGCATCACAGAAAAAAATTCGTTCGACCCAAAATGTCAAGGATATGTCTTTTTTTTGTAGTGCTACTAGCAACCCGTAGGTACCAATATGAGGTTTTGGGACAAAGATTGAATACAAGAGATGAACTAGTGAAAGTGCGTTAAGTCGACTAGAGGGGGTGAATAGGGGATTTTTACAAATTCTTCACTGAGGAATTTCAGGGTGAGGAAATTCCTAAATCACGAACGACTAGCAGTGGAATAAGTACTCAGATGCAAGCATAACAGAACATAAGCACAATCATCATGATGAAATGAAAACAAGCATAGAGTACAGAAAGCGTAAACATAGGATAAGCAGGCTGACGACAAACTGACTGAAGAAATTGAACTAAGGAAATTGAGAAAGCCTTCAGTCAAATTCTTCAAACAGTAACGATGAAGTACACAACATAGTAATGAGGAAATGGAAGGGTTGAGGAAATAGAACCAGTTAGTGCAGTGAAGTCAATTATTAGGTAGACCAGTTCCAACTGCTGTGACAATTGTAAGTCTGGTTGGAGCAGCTTGGTATTTAAACCTGAGGAGACGCAGTCCCTGACACATAGTGCTCACCGTATTCTCCTTGAGCTAAGGTCACATAGACCTCGCCCAATCACTCGTAGTAAGTCTTCAGGTGACTTCCAAACCATCACAAACTCGGTCACTCGGCGATCCACAATTTCCTCTTGGATGCTCTAGACCATGACGCCTAACCGTTTGGAAGATGCACAGTCTTCAAAGGTAACAAGCGTCAGTGATGCTCAATCGGATCCACACAGGAACAATCTCTTCAGTGATGCTCAATCACTTTGGGTTTGTAGTTGTTTGGTTTGGGGTTTTGGTTTTTTCCTCACTTGATGATTTTCGCTCAAAGTCCTCGGAGGATGGGATGCTCTCAATGACAAGTGTCAGTTTCACTCGGAGCAGCCAACCAGCTAGTGGTTGTAGGGGGACGCTATTTATAGCCTAGGGAGCAGCCCGACATGATAAGACATAAATGCCCTTCAAAGATATGACCATTAGGTGGGTAAGATATTTAGGGAGAGCTGGCTAATAGCACAGCAACGGTCAGAAATTTCAGGTTCAAATTCCTCAAGGCTATCATGTACGTGACTTGTAGGCAATCCGCACTGGCGAATACCTAACTCCTCAGTCAGAACAAATTCCTCAAAGACCAGAAGAAATTCGTCTCTATCACTGAAAAATTGACTGAACTGTATGAGATTTCCAATGGCTTCACTCGAAGGGATTGGTAGGTGTAGGATTTTGAGATGAGCATCACTTGGAAACTTATCCTTAGTTTTACCTTGTCACATCCCTAGCTTCAGGCATTGCTCTAGGTTAGCTTCATGTGTGCATCATGTCTATATTTTTGAAACTTGAATTGAGGAATATTGGAAGCCTCAAAACCCTAAATAAAAGAGGGGCAAAAACCCTAGAAATCTCATTCATTGCTCCAAAATGCTCCTCTTAAATGTTTGAAAATTTTTGGTAAGGGTTCTGGTCCCAACCAAAATATTGAACATTTTTAAGGAGTTATTTTTGGGACTTTGAATTTAATTCATTAGTTATTTGAATTTGAATTATATTCATATAATTAGAATATAATTTCAAATATCCCTGAAATATTTTATAAGCTTTTGGAAAAGTCCATCTAGCAATATAAAATATTCAGTGGAGTTTTTGGCATTGTTTGAATTATTTTTAAAATTCAAAACAGTGGCAAAATAATTTAAATAAAACAAAAACAGAAGAAAAATATAAAATAGAATGTAAATAAAAGCAGAGAGAGAGTTTTACCTCAGCTTACCTCGCAGCCCACCTGGCCCAACTCCAGTGGCCCAGCCGGCCCAGCCCACCTCCTCCCCCTTGTCCTCTTCCTCCTCTGCCAGGAGGACGAACAGAGGCGAGGCGTGGCGCGCGCCGACGCTGCCTCGGCCACCTCCTGCTTCCCCCTGGCCACCTCCTGCTTCCTCTCGTCGCCCTGGACCCCGTCCGCAACGCCACGCAGCCCCCCAGGCCTCTCACTCTCTCCCCGAGCTCCTCTCCTCCTCTGGCTCTCTCGCGCGCAGCCACCGAACACACCCGCCGCCGCCGACGAGCTTCCCCGTGGCCACCGGCCACCCCTAGCCTCGCCGATGCGCCCAGGAGCTCCCCCTCGACCCCTCCTTCCTCCCCACCGACCCACGGCCCTACGGACGCGCCACAACGACGCCGGCATCGCCGTTTCCATCGCCGGCCGCCGAGGATCTTCACCGTCAATTCGCCACCATCGTCGCATCCCGAGCTCGCTGACCCTCCCTGCACGATCCCCGTGAGTCCCTGCTTCGTTTCCCCCTAACCCCAAGCCCGATTACGAGCTCTAGCCGCCCCCTCTACCGGAGCCGAGACGCTCCGCCGCACGGACTCGTCGCCGGCGAAGCCCCGGTGACCAAATGGCCCCGCGCGTGCGTCCGTTGCACTCGCAACGACCCGTGGAGCAACGCTAGCGTGGCAGCTAGCTTGTTTGCAAGCTGCAGCGCTAACCCCGCACCCACCCGAGCTCCGACCGCCGCCTCGGGCTCCATTCCGGCGAACCCCGGCCACCCCCGCACCTCCCGTTGGCCCCCCTAGATGCGCACGGGCACGGGCTACCTTCTGGTGCCCTTCGCACGTCCAGCCGCCGCCCGTAGCGCAACCCCGGTGAACTTCCGCCGCGTTTCGGGTCGCCGCCGGCCGAACTCCGGTGGCCAGTGACGTGGCGCTGTCATTAGCCACTAATGACGCGCTAACCAACCCCCTAGGCCACTGACAGCGGGCCCCACCCCTGGTCAAACCCCAGTCAGCGCTGGGTTTGACCGGGATTAGCTCCTGTGTCACTGACGTGTGGCCCCCACACGTCAGGTTTGACCGAGCCAGCCCAGTTGACCCTGCTGACGTCACTGTGACGTGGGGCTGACGCAATAAGTATTTTCTGGATTTAATATTATTCAGGAAATTTCAGAAAATAGCTAAAACTTCAATAAATCATAGAAAATTAACCGTAACTCCAAATTAAATAATTTATATATGAAAAATTATCAGAAAAATTCAAGGAATCCATCTGTACCATTTTCATGCATGTTAGAACAACTTATAGCTGCTGTTTAGCACAAATCATATAAAGGGCATTTAAATATCCACATATGGAGTTTGAATTTGAATCTTGGATTCAAACCAACTCCATTTAATCTGGTCTTAGTTGCATTAGCCCAACACACATTCATTTTGCCATGTCATGATCATGCATCATATTGTGCATTGCATCGATTGTGTTCCCTTCTGTGTTGCCGGTATTTGTCCCCTCTCGATAGACGTGATACCGATGATGTGATCGTTGACACTGATGAAGACTCAATGTTATCTTCAGAAGTGCCAGGCAAGCAAAACCCCCTTGTTCATTCCGATACAATCCTACTCTCTCGCTCCTGCTCTCTTTTAATGCATTAGGACAACACCGATTCATCTGTTACTTGCTGCGGTAGCTGAACCCCTTTATCCTTTGCATAACCTGTCATTCCACAGTAAATAGATGAAACCCACTAGTATGAGTAGGAGTTGTTGGAGCCCTGTTGTGCCTACTCATTCATGTTTGTTTGTCATGCCTGCTACTGCTTAGAGTTGAGTCAGGTCTGATTCATCGGGGATGAATCAGAGGTGTGTGAACATGTCCTACTGTGTGAGCTAAGTGTGTGAACACGATTTGGTAAAGGTAGCGGTGAGAGGCCATGTAGGAGTACATGGTGGGTTGTCTCATTGCAGCCGTCCTCAGGAACTGAGTTCTGTGTTTGTGATCCATGATTCAGCTACTACCACGCATTGGGCCCGAAACCAATGGACCCTCTCGGCTTCTTGATCACCCTTGTCCTCTGTCCAGGAGTTGCAACTAGTTTCTGGTGTTTGTAGTATGCTGGAGGCCGTGGGCAGCGCTGACCGTAGGGGTGGGCTGTGATGCGGTAGGCACGTGGCACGGTGTACCGGGCGCCCGTTTGGTGTCTCGGGAACCCTGTTCACATCGTTTGGGGCTGTGAGCGAAACTCCGGCCGGATCTCCTCATGGATGGAACCCGAATAGGCGATAAACCTGGACTAGAGACTCGAGTGTTTAGGCAGGCCGTGGCCGACACCCACGTTGGGCTTCCGCTTGAAGGTTGCCGAGTACATGTCGTGTAAACGGCGGTAAGTGGTGAGAGCGTGTGTGAAGAAGTACACCCCTGCAGGGTTAACATCATCTATTCGAATAGCCGTGTCCGCGGAAAAGGACTTCTGGGTTGCTTATATCAGTTCATAGACAAGTGAAAGTGGATACTTTAAAATGCGCAAGATAAGCGTGAGTGCTATGGATGGCGTTCTCGTAGGGAGACGGGAGCGGATCCATAGTGGTGTATTGATATGGTGAATATGTGGACTCGTGTGCGCCTCAAAAGAGTCGCTTGCAGTCGTAGTTTAGTATAGCCACCGAGTCAAAGCTGGCTTGCTGCAGTTAAACCCCACCATCCCCTTGTTGAAAATGATGCATATGTAGTTAGTTCTGATGTAAGTCTTGCTGGGTACATTTGTACTCACGTTTGCCTATTTTATGTTTTGCAGAGAGACTTCAGTCTCACTAGTAGTTCCGCTTGGACTTCGACGTTTAGCTTGTTACCTCAGCTACGATCTTGTGCCCTCGGCAGTATCTGGCAGATAGTCAGGCTTCTCAGCCTTTTTCATTTATAGTGGTCTGTACTCAGACATGATAGTTTCCGCTTGTGCTTTGACTTGTATGCTCTGATTGTTGGGTCATGAGACCCATGTTTGTAATATCTCGCTCCTCGGAGCCTATTGAATAAATTACTTGAGTCGTAGAGTCATGTTGTGATGCCATGTTGTATTTGCACATATCGAGCATATTGTGTGTATGCTATTGAAATGCTTGGTATGTGTGGGATCTGACCATCTAGTTGTTTATCTTTAGTAGCCTCTCTTACCGGGAAATGTCTCCTAGTGTTTCCACCGAGCCATGGTAGCTTGCTACTGCTCCGGAACACTTAGGCTGGCCGGCATGTGTCCTTCTTCGTTCCTGTGTCTGTCCCTTCGGGGAAATGTCATGCTTTGAGTACCGGAGTCCTGTTAGCCCGCTACAGCCCGGTTTACCGGAGTCCTGCTAGCCCAGTGCTACAGCCCGGACCCACTTGCTGATGACCGACACGTTCGAAGCTGGGTCATGGATGCCTGTCCCTGTAAGTCTGTGCCACTTTGGGTTTACGACTAGTCATGTCAGCCCGGGCTCCTTATCATATGGATGCTAGCGACACTATCATATACGTGAGCCAAAAGGCGCAAACGGTCCCGGGCAAAGGTAAGGCGACACCCGTGGGGATACCGTGCGTGAGGCCGCAAAGTGATATGAGGTGTTACCGGCTAGATCGATGTGACATCGAGTCGGGGTCCTGACAGTGTTGGTATAGAGGCCATGTAGGAGTACATGGTGGGTTGTCTCATTGAAGCCGTCCTCAGGAACTGAGTTCTGTGTTTGTGATCCATGATTCAGCTACTACCATACATTGGGCCCTGAAATATGACCCCGCTCGACTTCTTATTCACCCTAGTCCTCTGTCCAGGAGTTGCAAGTAGTTTCTGGTGTTTGTAGCTTACTGGAGGCCGTGGACAGCGCTGACCGTAGGGGTGGGCTGTGATGCGGTAGGTACGTGGCACGGTGTACCGGATGCCCGTTTGGTATCTCGGGAACCCTGTTCACATCGTTTGGGGCTGTGAGCGAAACTCCGGCCGGATCTCCTCATGGATGGAACCCGAATAGGCGATAAACCTGGACTAGAGACTTGAGTGTTTAGGTAGGTCGTGGTCTACACCCACGTCGGCTTTCGCTTGAAGTCTGCCGAGCACATGTCGTGTGCAGACGCTAAGTGGTGGAAACATGTATGAAGAAGTACACCCCTGCAGGGTTAACATCATCTATTCGAATAGCCGTGTCCGTGGAAAAGGACTTCTGGGTTGCTTATATCAGTTCATAGACAAGTGAAAGTGGATACTTTAAAATGCGCAAGATAAGCGTGAGTGCTATGGATGGCGTTCTCATAGGGAGACGGGAGCGGATCCATAGTGGTGTATTGATATGGTGAATATGTGGACTCGTGTGCGCCACCTCAAAAGAGTCGCTTGCAGTCGTAGTTTAGGATAGCCACCGAGTCAAAGCTGGCTTGCTGCAGTTAAACCCCACCATCCCCTTTGTTGATAATGATGCATATGTAGATAGTTCTGATGTAAGTCTTGCTGGGTACATTTGTACTCACGTTTGCCTATTTTATGTTTTTGCAGAGAGACTTCAGTCTCACTAGTAGTTCCACGTGGACTTCGACGTTTAGCTTGTTACCTCAGCTACGATCTTGTGCCCTCGGCAGGATCTGATAGATAGTCAGGCTTCTCGGCCTTTTTCATTTATAGATGTCTGTACCCAGACATGATAGCTTCCGCTTGTGCTTTGACTTGTATGCTCTGATTGTTGGGTCGTGAGACCCATGTTTGTAATATCTCGCTCCTCGGAGCCTATTGATTAAATTACTTGAGTCGTAGAGTCATGTTGTGATGCCATGTTGTATTTGCACATATCGAGCATATTGTGTGTATGTTATTGAAATGCTTGGTATGTGTGGGATCTGACCATCTAGTTGTTTATCTTTAGTAGCCTCTCTTACGGGGAAATGTCTCCTAGTGTTTCCACCGAGCCATGGTAGCTTGCTACTGCTCCGGAACACTTAGGCTGGCCGGCATGTGTCCTTCGTCGTTCCTGTGTCTGTCCCTTCGGGGAAATGTCACGCGATGAATACCGGAGTCCTGTTAGCCCGCTACAGCCCGGTTCACCGGAGTCCTGCTAGCCCAGTGCTACAGCCTGGATTCACTCGCTGATGACCGACACGTTCGATGCTGGGTCATGGATGCCTGTCCCTGTAAGTCTGTGCCACTTTGGGTTTACGACTAGTCATGTCAGCCCGGGCTCCTTATCATATGGATGCTAGCGACACTATCATATACGTGAGCCAAAAGGCGCAAACGGTCCCGGGCAAAGGTAAGGCGACACCCGTGGGGATACCGTGCGTGAGGCCGCAAAGTGATATGAGGTGTTACCGGCTAGATCAATGTGACATCGAGTCGGGGTCCTGACAGCGTTGGTATCAGAGCTTGACTGCCTGTAGGATTACTAAGCCAAACTGGTCGAAGTTGAGTCTAGAAATTCTTTAGTTATATAAGGGAATTGATTGTGGGATGGAACGTAAGGCTCTTTTTACTCCTTATACCTCATGGCCTTCTGATCTGAGTCATCATCTTCTCTTCTACGGGGATTAAGAACTAGGCTTTCTCTTCTTTCTATCAGGATCACGTGTTACTAATCCGTAGACTTATAAGATTGTTGGATTTACGCTTGAGTTCAGTTCCTACTACTTCCGTATGTTAATTGTTGATCTCGAAACCTTGATATTGTGCTTCTGAGTGGTTATGCCACCATTTTGTGAATGTCTCAAATCTTTTCTGAGCATTTACAGCCGTTATGCTGTCCGAGTCATCCCAGGTTTCTAAATAGCTTGAAGCAATTTGCAAATTCTTTCCTCCCGTTTTGATGTTCCTTTGGGCCAGATTAACCACACTAATCGGTGAGTTGAGGTACTTTATTGCCTTGACATATATGTTGGAGCTGGTATTATGACCCTAGGTGTCTTAGGGGGTCACCTAGTAATCTAGCAACGTTTTGTGTTCCCAGTGTGAAGATTCTGGCCTTTATTATCGAAAGCATCCTGTGATGCCATTTAGTTAGTAGGCATTCTATTCCTGGGTTCTGAACCCGAGATTCACTCTACCTACTTCATGTTGATAGTAATTGCTAGTGCCTTTAGGATATTAGTAAACTTTGCGATAGTCCTTGAAGTCCGTGGTATCTTCTTCTTCCAAATACCATGAACTACTTATGGCAGATGTTTATTGGATCAAAAAAAATCACAATTAGAGTACTCTTGAGGAGTTCTCCATTCATAAATCGTGACTCTGCCAGTTCTACCTTTCTGCATGGGTTATCCGGAAGAATTATGTTGAACTCGGTTCGACATACTAATTTATGCATCCACAACTCAGAAAGTTATATGTTCCTTTGAGTTGTCCCTCTTTAGTTGTCTACTGACCTTCGTCTATCAATTGATAGTCAAGAGTATGCGCGCGTTCGTTTGTCGATGCCTATTACTCTTGTGGCCCGTCAAGCCATTCCGTCCTGAATGACTAGGAGAAACAAACTCCAGTACCTCATCCATATTTAGGATTGGGTCAAAGTAGTTGTGTTCCGCAGATCAAGTTACAATCCAGCTTCTGGTATGCTCTACCCTGAAGTATTACCTTCTTTATGACAGGAATTTCATGAGAATTGCACCACCTTTTGTGAATTCTTGACATAGTGATACTTCTCGCCATCCTTTTTCATTCCTCGGTTCCGTGTTGATGCAACCGGAATACCGACAAATGAATTGTGATGTGTGAAATCAATACTCCTAGCAACCTCGTTGCTTGGTAGTTAAAGGATAATAATTTTATTCTTAGTATGTTGGTTATTGAATCACCATTCTAAGATTGATCGTGCTACCTAGTCCTTATTTCCTGGTGCAGTCTTTGATTGATGAGTTAGGATTTGTCAAGTCCTCGCTCATTTGATCATATCATCTTGCCCTGAAAAGCAAGATTGTTCTCGAGCTTAGTAACATATCGGTGGTTCGTGATTTTCCGAAGATCTTCTCGGAAGTACTACCAGGTCGTCACCTGACCGTTATGTTGAGCCCGTGATCAAGTTGGTTTCTTATGAACCACCTTCTTTCCAAGAATCGGTGTTAGATATCCCTGAGCTAGTTGGTTAAGCTGGACAACAACTTGGAGAGTTGGAAGATAAAAACTTGTCTGACTTAGTTCGTTCCAAAGGGATATTCTTGTGTAGTGTGTGTTGAAGAAAGATGATATCTTCATCGATTGGTCCCTGTGATCAGTTGCTGGACCTATTGTCTTATCAATCCCTTGATTTGAGTGTGGGCTATCGTCAAATCAAATCAGTACCAACGATGCTCGTAATGTTGTCCTACTCGTGGTTGATCCCTCGAGCATACACCATTACATCTTTGGTCTGACCAATGCTATCACCATGTTCACATGATGGTGGAAGTCCAGTGATATGGAAATTCCGATGAGTTGCTGTTGAGCCCATCAGTAGCATTTTGTCTCCCCCCATGAATCATGTTGAACATCAACCTAGTGTTGGAAACTTTTGAAAGCATTTGCTCATGCTAGCTCGTGAAGCATATGTTCGGATGTAAGAAGTGATTTCCTCTAGTTCGTGTGCATTTGATGCAAGTTGCCGCCGTGGACTCGAGAAAGTCAATGTTGCTTCCTCTGGAATCATCGCAAGTCAGTCATGCACACGTGCGAAGAATTCTGTGGTTTGAAGACTTGCAACCTTCAATCTATATGTATCCCTAGCACACCAAGCCACTGATTGATTTGTTCAAGGAGAAGAAGTTCCTTCTTAAGAGTATACCTTATGCAAGGATTTTGATATCCTCGTTGATGGTTCCCCACCTGAACTCGGTAGTGTTTTATTATAAGACTACCACGTGGTCATGCTTGTCTGGGACAGCGTGTTCACATGTTTGTAGCAGAACCAGCTCATGTTTTGGAGCTTGCTATCGTAGTTCATCTCCCGAGAATCCCGCAACGTCATCTCGTCGATTTGTGTTGCAAACTTTCATTTTTCTTCCTAGACTCGATGAGTCTGGAATATCCGGACACCAACCAGATCTGAATCTCAGGTAGATATGATGGTTTGGAACATTTCCCAAGAACTATAATATCGGTCTCTCGATAACCGGTAAAGTGGATGTCGTGGCCAACACACCCAGCCGGAAGACCTATTATTGTAGTATCTTGTTTGAGGAAGTTGGCCACCTCCCCATAAGGATTTCGTAGGAATTACCTCCGTAACTGTTTCTTATGGATTCTATTGCTCCCGAAGTCCGACCTTTTACTTGATGTCTAGTTACCAAACCATTTCAATGATTGGATTACACTAGCACATCAAGGAGAACATTAGAAGCGGAGTGCTAAATGTCTCTCGATCGATCATCCAGATTTTATCTCCTTGGCCTCGCTAAGGTGAAATCTGAGAAAGTGTTATCTTCCTTTGCATCTGCATCCTCCATCATCATTCATCATGATAGCAAGTTGTGTTGCCAGGATCCTTGACACGGATATTGGTAAAACCTTGATGAATGTGGAAATGCTCAAGTTCTTGAGAGCACGCACAAGCGCTACGTGTTATCATCGGCACTAACTGGGTTTGCTCTCAGTCTCCTCGGCAATGCTATGACCTCTTCAAACAGTGAATTCACTCCCTATTGTTGGGTTCTTCCCCAGTTACCAGAATCATTCCTAGCATTTGCATTTTGTTCCTAGCTTGCACCGCCAATGTGCCATTCTACCATGGGTCTCTTCCATTTCCGGTGATAAGCAAATTCATCCATTACGTTGTCTTCAACAAGGTAATCCACATCATCCAAGTCCGAGTATGCCATTCTACCGACCCCCTCCAAACGATCGCTCGAGAATTGCCTTAGGCTGGTTTAAAGAGTTTCAATGATCTCTGAATCAAAAGTAATTCTTTTTGCCACTTAAGGGGATATCTCTACGAGTCACCTTCCCTAAGGTGTATCGTTATGGTATCATGGCAACTCAACTCCTCGCTACGTTGACAATCGTTTACCACCTTCTTAGGTATGAAATTGTTGTCTACCTAGTGAACCTTCGTCATCCGTTTATTCCACCCCTATTGATGTGTATCTCGTGTCTCAACCCGAAAGATGGTTCTATGTCTCATTCCGTAAGTTAATCTTGAGTTGTTCGATCTTCGAGGAGATCGACCCTTCTAGAGTCTCCTTCTCCCCCCCCCCCTGTCATGTTGACAGGATTTCTCAGAGCAAGACATCAAGACAAAGATGGTGATCGAATCAACGTTTCTATGAAGTGCACCCTGGATCCTGAAGATTATACTAGTTACGTTTCCCCTTCACCTTACCCTACGCTTGAATCTCGAGACGAGATTCTTGTTTAGTGGGGGTGAGTTGTCACATCCCTAGCTTCAGGCATTGCTCTAGGTTAGCTTAATGTGTGCATCATGTCTATATTTTTGAAACTTGAATTGAGGAATATTGGAAGCCTCAAAACCCTAAATAAAAGAGGGGCAAAAACCCTAGAAATCTCATTCATTGCTCTAAAATGCTCCTCTTAAATGTTTGATAATTTTTGGTAAGGGTTCTGGTCCCAACCAAAATATTGAACATTTTTAAGGAGTTATTTTTGGGACTTTGAATTTAATTCATTAGTTATTTGAATTTGAATTATATTCATATAATTAGAATATAATTTCAAATATCCCTGAAATATTTTATAAGCTTTTGGAAAAGTCCATCTAGCAATATAAAATATTCAGTGGAGTTTTTGGCATTGTTTGAATTATTTTTAAAATTCAAAACAGTGGCAAAATAATTTAAATAAAACAAAAACAGAAGAAAAATATAAAATAGAATGTAAATAAAAGCAGAGAGAGAGTTTTACCTCAGCTTACCTCGCAGCCCACCTGGCCCAACTCCAGTGGCCCAGCCGGCCCAGCCCACCTCCTCCCCCTTGTCCTCTTCCTCCTCTGCCAGGAGGACGAACAGAGGCGAGGCGTGGCGCGCGCCGACGCTGCCTCGGCCACCTCCTGCTTCCCCCTGGCCACCTCCTGCTTCCTCTCGTCGCCCTGGACCCCGTCCGCGACGCCACGCAGCCCCCCAGGCCTCTCACTCTCTCCCCGAGCTCCTCTCCTCCTCTGGCTCTCTCGCGCGCAGCCACCGAACACACCCGCCGCCGCCGACGAGCTTCCCCGTGGCCACCGGCCACCCCTAGCCTCGCCGATGCGCCCAGGAGCTCCCCCTCGACCCCTCCTTCCTCCCCACCGACCCACGGCCCTACGGACGCGCCACAACGCCGCCGGCATCGCCGTTTCCATCGCCGGCCGCCGAGGATCTTCACCGTCAATTCGCCACCATCGTCGCTTCCCGAGCTCGCTGACCCTCCCTGCACGATCCCCGTGAGTCCCTGCTTCGTTTCCCCCTAACCCCAAGCCCGATTACGAGCTCTAGCCGCCCCCTCTACCGGAGCCGAGACGCTCCGCCGCACGGACTCGTCGCCGGCGAAGCCCCGGTGACCAAATGGCCCCGCGCGTGCGTCCGTTGCACTCGCAACGACCCGTGGAGCAACGCTAGCGTGGCAGCTAGCTTGTTTGCAAGCTGCAGCGCTAACCCCGCACCCACCCGAGCTCCGGCCGCCGCCTCGGGCTCCATTCCGGCGAACCCCGGCCACCCCCGCACCTCCCGTTGGCCCCCCTAGATGCGCACGGGCACGGGCTACCTTCTGGTGCCCTTCGCACGTCCAGCCGCCGCCCGTAGCGCAACCCCGGTGAACTTCCGCCGCGTTTCGGGTCGCCGCCGGCCGAACTCCGGTGGCTAGTGACGTGGCGCTGTCATTAGCCACTAATGACGCGCTAACCAACCCCCTAGGCCACTGACAGCGGGCCCCACCCCTGGTCAAACCCCAGTCAGCGCTGGGTTTGACCGGGATTAGCTCCTGTGTCACTGACGTGTGGCCCCCACACGTCAGGTTTGACCGAGCCAGCCCAGTTGACCCTGCTGACGTCACTGTGACGTGGGGCTGACGCAATAAGTATTTTCTGGATTTAATATTATTCAGGAAATTTCAGAAAATAGCTAAAACTTCAATAAATCATAGAAAATTAACCGTAACTCCAAATTAAATAATTTATATATGAAAAATTATCAGAAAAATTCAAGGAATCCATCTGTACCATTTTCATGCATGTTAGAACAACTTATAGCTGCTGTTTAGCACAAATCATATAAAGGGCATTTAAATATCCACATATGGAGTTTGAATTTGAATCTTGGATTCAAACCAACTCCATTTAATCTGGTCTTAGTTGCATTAGCCCAACACACATTCATTTTGCCATGTCATGATCATGCATCATATTGTGCATTGCATCGATTGTGTTCCCTTCTGTGTTGCCGGTATTTGTCCCCTCTCGATAGACGTGATACCGATGATGTGATCATTGACACTAATGAAGACTCAATGTTATCTTCAGAAGTGCCAGGCAAGCAAAACCCCCTTGTTCATTCCGATACAATCCTACTCTCTCGCTCCTGCTCTCTTTTAATGCATTAGGACAACACCGATTCATCTGTTACTTGCTGCGGTAGCTGAACCCCTTTATCCTTTGCATGACCTGTCATTCCACAGTAAATAGATGAAACCCACTAGTATGAGTAGGAGTTGTTTGAGCCCTGTTGTGCCTACTCATTCATGTTTGTTTGTCATGCCTGCTACTGCTTAGAGTTGAGTCTGGTCTGATTCATCGGGGATGAATCAGAGGTGTGTGAACATGTCCTACTGTGTGTGAGCTAAGTGTGTGAACACGATTTGGTAAAGGTAGCGGTGAGAGGCCATGTAGGAGTACATGGTGGGTTGTCTCATTGCAGCCGTCCTCAGGAACTGAGTTCTGTGTTTGTGATCCATGATTCAGCTACTACCACGCATTGGGCCCGAAACCAATGGACCCTCTCGGCTTCTTGATCACCCTTGTCCTCTGTCCAGGAGTTGCAAGTAGTTTCTGGTGTTTGTAGTATGCTGGAGGCCGTGGGCAGCGCTGATCATAGGGGTGGGCTGTGATGCGGTAGGCACGTGGCACGGTGTACCGGGCGCCCGTTTGGTGTCTCGGGAACCCTGTTCACATCGTTTGGGGCTGTGAGCGAACTCCGGCCGGATCTCCTCATGGATGGAACCCGAATAGGCGATAAACCTGGACTAGAGACTCGAGTGTTTCGGCAGGCCGTGGCCGACACCCACGTTGGGCTTCCGCTTGAAGGTTGCCGAGTACATGTCGTGTAAACGGCGGTAAGTGGTGAGAGCGTGTGTGAAGAAGTACACCCCTGCAGGGTTAACATCATCTATTCGAATAGCCGTGTCCGCGGAAAAGGACTTCTGGGTTGCTTATATCAGTTCATAGACAAGTGAAAGTGGATACTTTAAAATGCGCAAGATAAGCGTGAGTGCTATGGATGGCGTTCTCGTAGGGAGACGGGAGCGGATCCATAGTGGTGTATTGATATGGTGAATATGTGGACTCGTGTGCGCCACCTCAAAAGAGTCGCTTGCAGTCGTAGTTTAGTATAGCCACCGAGTCAAAGCTGGCTTGCTGCAGTTAAACCCCACCATCCCCTTGTTGAAAATGATGCATATGTAGTTAGTTCTGATGTAAGTCTTGCTGGGTACATTTGTACTCACGTTTGCCTATTTTATGTTTTGCAGAGAGACTTCAGTCTCACTAGTAGTTCCGCTTGGACTTCGACGTTTAGCTTGTTACCTCAGCTACGATCTTGTGCCCTCGGCAGTATCTGGCAGATAGTCAGGCTTCTCAGCCTTTTTCATTTATAGTGGTCTGTACTCAGACATGATAGTTTCCGCTTGTGCTTTGACTTGTATGCTCTGATTGTTGGGTCATGAGACCCATGTTTGTAATATCTCGCTCCTCGGAGCCTATTGAATAAATTACTTGAGTCGTAGAGTCATGTTGTGATGCCATGTTGTATTTTCACATATCGAGCATATTGTGTGTATGCTATTGAAATGCTTGGTATGTGTGGGATCTGACCATCTAGTTGTTTATCTTTAGTAGCCTCTCTTACCGGGAAATGTCTCCTAGTGTTTCCACCGAGCCATGGTAGCTTGCTACTGCTCCGGAACACTTAGGCTGGCCGGCATGTGTCCTTCTTCGTTCCTGTGTCTGTCCCTTCGGGGAAATGTCACGCTTTGAGTACCGGAGTCCTGTTAGCCCGCTACAGCCCGGTTTACCGGAGTCCTGCTAGCCCAGTGCTACAGCCCGGACCCACTTGCTGATGACCGACACGTTCGAAGCTGGGTCATGGATGCCTGTCCCTGTAAGTCTGTGCCACTTTGGGTTTACGACTAGTCATGTCAGCCCGGGCTCCTTATCATATGGATGCTAGCGACACTATCATATACGTGAGCCAAAAGGCGCAAACGGTCCCGGGCAAAGGTAAGGCGACACCCATGGGGATACCGTGCGTGAGGCCGCAAAGTGATATGAGGTGTTACCGGCTAGATCAATGTGACATCGAGTCGGGGTCCTGACATACCTCGACCCCATTTAATAGTACGGTCTTTCCTATGACTCAAGAAAGAGAAAATGAAACTACGAAAACAAAAGTCTTCGAGCTTCATATTCCTCGCGTGAATATCAAGTCTTTAGGATCACACCAATTTCTTCACTTTCAAAGTCTTCAGAAAGCCAAAGTCTTCAGTTGAAGACATTCATTTTTAGGGGTTGACTTTCTCTGTAAATAACAAACCCCTCCTAGACTTATAGACTTATGTACAATCACAAACACATTAGTCCCTTAACCTATAAGTCTTTAATACACCAAAATCACTAAGGGGCACTGGATGCACTTACAATTTCCCCCTTTTTTCTGATTGATGACAATTTAGGTTAAGTTTTCAACGACGATAAACAGAAGAAGTGTATATACTGATACTGAGGAATTTGATTGCAAGATATAGAAGAACTCCCCATGAAGATGTGCATATGTGAGGAATTTGCTTTTGAGAAGCAATGCACATTGAAGAGTAGAATCATGGAGATCTCCCCCTATATATTGTAATTCATACATGCATTTAACATATGTTATGAAGAATTTGAAATGCATGATGAAATATGGCAACTGATGTAATTCAGCATGCGTCTATTAATATATATGAGGAAATAGCATGCAGAAGAACATAACGGAAGTATCAGACCACCATCGGAGTTAAGATTACAAATCAATCCAACAAAGTTTTCAAAATAATGAGGGTTGTAACTTACCAAAAAACGCCCATATAGATAGACCCGCTTGAGGACTAACTCAAATTTCTCCCCCTTTGTCATCGAATGACCAAAAGGGACAAAAAAATGAGGACTAACGCCCCTGAAGAACACATCATGAGGTTAATGGAGGAGCGCCAGCATTGTTAAGGTCATTTGTTGAAGTAGGGTATGTCGCAGTGTCGTTCAAGTCTTCATTTTCATCAGTCTCGGGTGATGAAGAATAAGATCTGGCCACAAGCTGAGGAACTTTGACCTTATTGAATTTCTTCGAAGGTGGTTGTGCCCAGTCATTGTCCTGTTGAAATTCCATCTTCTTGAGATCTTCAGCACTTTAGAGGTTAGACAGAATGGCCTAGGTGCGATCAAAGACTTCATGTAGATAATCGTGATTCTTCTTCATAGTATTTTGAGTGACTGTCATGTTCTGAAGAATAGCACCAAACTAACGTTTGACCCACTTGTGGTTGCGATCAACCTTCTAATGAAGACTGAGGAGAAGCTCACAATCAGTCATCACCTTGGGAGCAGTGGCTTGAGGATTTTGCTTTGAAGCATTTGCGGCAGTGTCATGCATGGTAGAGTCATCATTGGTGGAATATGAGGCAGCTTTGCGAAGATGTCCATCCAATGGATGAATGCATTCATCAATAATAGCAGCCTTGCCCTTCTCCTCAGATGAGGTAATAGGTCATTTGAATACTTCGATTGGGGGCAAGTAGCTGAGATGATTCTGAAAGTCAGCCTTGTAGTTGATTGAAGACCTTGATCTGATGAATCGCATGATCCATGGTGCATAAGGCTTCAATTCAAAAGGTGATAGAGCGACATTTGCCAAAGTCCTCATGAAGAAATCATGGTAGTTGATAGGAACTCCATGTATGATGTTGAAAAGCAAATTCTTCATGATGCCAATGACCTCTTCTTCATTAGAGTCATGGCCCTTGATTGGACTGAGGGTCTTGGTCAATATCCTATAAATTTTCCTTGGCACATAGAGCAATTCCTTCACGAGGAATTAGGTTCTTGGGGCTTGGCCAGGCTTCAGAGGCTACATTAACACTTGCATGAAATGGTCAGATAACTCAGGTTCATGGTATATGAGCCGCACACCTTCAAGGGGAGGACTAACTAGCAGGGCATGAAGTAATTCATAGCTCGGTGCTTTGAAGTGAGTGTTCTCGATCATCCAATCTAACACCATAGAGTTCACATCTTCAACGTTGCCGGTGATGTGCAACGTAGCGTAGAACTGAAGAATTAGCTCTTCATTCCAGTCAACGATGTCGGTGCAGAAGTTGAGCAGCCCAGCGTCGTGAAGAACACTAAGGACTGGGGTGAAACAAGGCAGCGGCTCCATATCAACATGAGGAACATGCTCATGGTCGAAGATCTTGTCTTTGTCAAAAAGTAGAGAAGAATAGAAATTCATCTGACTTGCTGTCCAGGAACTCTTCCTTCGAAGACGAGCAGAGTCATAAGTGGTGTAATCAGTGAAGAATACATGCTCATGAAAGAAATCATCAGCTTTGAACTTCTGTTTCTTTGAGAAGGTATTCCTCGGCTTGGACTGAGGAGTATCAATCAATGTCTTTACAGCCTCAGGAATCATAGTGTCAGGAGCCGCGGGCTGAGGAATTTCAGTAGCAATATCTTCAGTGGCAGCCTGGGTCTACATTTCTTCAGCAGCATGAGCATCAGCACTAGTGGCTGTAATTTCTCCTGGAATGGTGAGCAGTGAAACTTGAGGTTCATCAGACCCTGTATGAATTTCTTCAGTCTGAACCGGGGACTGAGGAATTTGTTGCAGAGGAGTGAATAGTGGTGAATTGGGGTGATGACTTTCCCAATAGTCGTCATTCATAATAGGAGTGCAGCACCTAATGTCCACGTCTTCATCTTCTTCATCAATTTCCTCGACGCTTGCCTCTTCAGCTGTGAACTAAGGCATGGGCGATGATACCAATGGAGTGGACATAATATTGTCCACTTCAATTTCCTCATCCAACTGCTTTGATGAAGCAGCAGAAGGATATTCTTCATCTGATCCACTAGGGATTTCATAATCCTCACCAAAGGTAACGATCTCCTTTGATGGCATGCTTGAGACAGGAACAACATCTGTTGGATTTTCAAAAGAGCTCGTCAAAGTATTCAGTTTCTTTGGAGCTGAAGACTCTGAGGCAGCGTATGCTTTCCTTTTCTTCACTGCTGCTCGCTCCACAACTTTGGTTTTCTTTGCTTCTGATGCAGAAGGAAGAACTGGACTTGGCGTTGGTGCAGGAGGAGCAGAGGAAATTGGTTCATTTACCTCGGGCGCAACTGATGCAGTTGCCCTAGCTTGTTCAGTGTCTTCAGGCGCAGCGACAGATGCTACAACTGGCTTGGCTTGTTCTTCAGGCGCAACACTAGTGGTTGCCCTGGCAATTTCATCAGCGGTTGGAATAGCTTCATCAGCCCTGGTACTTTCATTTTCATCAGCAGCCTGATTTTCATCAGAGGTGCTGGCATGTTCTTCAGTAGGCTGAGCAGATGCTTCAGCCTGAGGAGATTCATGTTGTGTTAGGGCTACAACATTGGAGGTGAATCCCTTCTCCATGTTGACAAATCTGACCTTGGCTCCCAGCCAATCTGCACGGTATAGGTCAAATTCATCACTGAGTGCCTTGATCTCATCTTGCACGGTCACAAGTTCATCAGTTGTCATCTTAACAACTTTTTCTTCAGAAAATGCTCTTTATTGTACTGAGCCTTCTTGAGCTTCCTGGTCTTCTCAATTTTCCATTTTTCTTGGCCTATGAAGGCGGTCAGCATGTGACTTTGGCCAGGAGTGAGCTTGAATTCAGGCATAGGTGTGTTGGGGGTCCTTCATCGAGGTGCCAAACGACTCCGTCGATAAGAGCTCTTGGGAGTCATCAGCCTGTTATCCCTGGCATACCTTTAATCGTTGAGTGAGAGCCCTTCCACACGGACTCCCGAATCACTATGGACGACTTTCGGCTCTGTTTGACCAGTCGGTCTCACAGTCAGGCAGGCTTATACCATTATGCTCACGAGCAGGTGCTAGAGATCTATAAAATCAAGGATCAGTTTTGGATCCAAAAAAAGAGGCACATCTGTGCCTTTGGCTCTAGCGGCCCTTTACTGTCTATCTTTGATGATTTTAGCGAGTTCTTCATCATCAGATTCGTCTTCACTGGATGGCACATGAAAGGCCACCTGCTTCTTATGAGGACTTGGTCGAGAGCCTCGTCCAGCAGTAGCCTTCGTCTTCAGGAAGGTTGGGCCTATTGAGGATTGCGGAGGAGCTGAAGAACTTTCAGAGACTCCTAAGGCAATTGAGATGCCTGTGGTCCTTTGGCAAGTGGCGAGATGCACAGGTACCGAGGACTTTGTTGGGGCAACTGAGGGCTTTGCAACAGGAGGAACTGGAGCAGCTTGAGGAATTTGCCTTGAGGGCATAGACAAGCTGGGTCGCAAGAGCATTGCTGAGGAAGTTGGTGGTTTGCGAGCTGGCTTCTTTGTCATAGCCTTCTTGGGCTTGGTTGCACAGGCCTCAGCAGCGGCAGCAGTAGAGTCTTCATTGAATTTCCTTGCTGCTTCCTTAGCCATTTTGGCCAATTTCGCTTGCTGCTTGGCCCATTCATCAGGATTGTCCTCACTGCGTTTGAGGCTAGTGGGATTAGTAATTTGGCTAGGTGCCAATGGAGGTCTTGGGCAAGGAGGGTGTAGAGCGAATTTCTTCATGTAATTAGGAGTAACATATCTGTACTCCCTCAATTCCCGTGCCCATCTCCTCTCAACCCTCTGTATGCACACCTTACACTAATTATTGTTCTCCTTGCCATGCTTGCCTTCATTAGGAGTGCAATATTCTTCATAAATGTCATTAGGGATCTCAAACATTATGTTTACTTCCAATTCCTTGCCTCCCTTCTGAGGTTTCTTGCCATATGCCATTTTCTTCAGCTGAGGATTTTGAACAATTGAGTTCTCTCAAGAGGTATGCTATTTGTCTTCAAGGAACGCTGGAAATGAGTTAAGTTGATGAGAACCTAGTGATTCAGCAGCGGACATGTGTACCTATGAACAGAGTATAGGTGCAAAGAATTTGGAGAGGTCATATGCGCTCTCAAAAGTTTTTCCCAAACGAACAAGTTTGAGGATTTGACCAGAGGTGTCTTGAGGAATTTCACTATGTTTTCTTTGACTTAGGTTCCAGAGTTGTATAGATTGAAAATCCACACAATTGAGGAATCTTGAAGAAAAATGTTGCTTAGAGAAACGGATCAAGAACAGATGCTTGTATGAGGTGTTTAAAGTGTGGAAGTTGAAGAATAAACACCTTTTGAAGATTTTGTAAAAATCATCAGAATCAACAAGGGCAGTAAAAGTAACTTTTAACTACCCTTGACGAAGAATCCGACAAACTGGGAGTAGTAGATTGGAAGTTCGTCAGTCCAGATCTTCCACGCCCTAACTTGGCAAAGGAAGACATCTACGACAGCGGGGGAGAGAAGAAATCCGTCGCCGGCGCGAGTACGACGGCGAGCAGGTCGAGGCAGTGAAGCTCTTCCTCACCGGCGACGATGGAAGTAGCGGCGGTGCTAGGTCTAGAAGCTCGAGCGAGGAGAGTGAGGTCGAGCAGGGTAAATGAAGTCTGAGGAGGGTGAGAGGTGTTTATAGCTAAAGTGAAAAACCGCTCGCCCGAAGAAATTGGACTAACGTGCCCCTGACTCTTCTCATCCTAGCGACATGTGTCACCCACGTACAGAGCGATGGCGATCGTGTGAGATCGTGGGTGAATAGATAAGTCTTATCGTGGGATGCGGAACGGTTTGAGCGGCAAAAGCCGAAAATTGAGATATGAAAATTTTAATGTTTCGTTCGCAAATTCTTCAGCTGACAAGGACATAGTGAAGATTTTGAACAGGTTTCAAATAAAACGCACATGAAGAGTTTGTGAACTAATTGGGTTGAGTTTAGCATAGAGGGGGAAGGGTCCGATCACATTCACTTAGCAGGAAAAAATCAACTTGAAGAAATAGGAATAAGTGAATGTTGTAGAGGACTGAAAACTCAATATATATAGCCAATGAAGAACACAAATGCAAAGAGTGAAGATTATGCAAAGTTGAAGAATTTGAACAACTGAGGAATTTCAAGACTGAAGAAATACTCATATTGAAGATTTTCAACTTTTGTTGGTGGCGTGACCCACCGTATAAGAATGATGATTTCAGACGCTGCGTACAATTGTCGTAGGGCTCTGTGAATCAAATTCTTCGTTAATTTCTTCACACTTAGAGGGTTAGTCTTCATTGATTGAAGAAAAATGTTACTTCGTGTGTTGCACATCTAACTCATCAATTTTGCATAAGTGTTAGGATGTGTGTCCTTTTCAAAGGACATTCGAAGATTTGAAGATATTTAGCTCACACCGCAAGTTGCTAAATATCTTCTCATCCAAGGGCTCTGTGAAGATATCGGCTAGCTGTTCTTCAGCCTTCACGTGCTCGATAGAGATGTCACCCTTCAACACATGATCACGAAGAAAATGATGACGAATCTAAATGTGCTTTGTCTTCGAGTGCTGAACTGGGTTATGAGCAAGCTTGATGGTACTCTCGTTGTCACAGTAGAGTGGCACATTCTTCACGTTGATGTCATAGTCCTTGAGGGTTTGCTCCATCCATAGCAATTGAGCACAGCACAAACCAACAGCAATGTACTTAGCTTCAGCAGTAGAAAGTGATACACAGTTCCGTTTCTTCGAGGACCAACATACTAAGGAACCTTCAAGGAAATGGCATGTGCCTGATGTTGACTTGCGGTCCACATGATCACTAGCATAGTCAGAGTCAAAGTATCAAATGAGATAAAAACCGAGCCCTTGGGATACTATAATCCAAGTGTTGGTGTGTGAGCTAGATAACAAAGAATATGCTTCACAACCTTATGGTGTGATTCCTTTGGTGTAGCTTGAAAGAGGGCACACATGCAAACACTAAGCAAAATATCTAGCCTAGATGCACATAAATACAATAAATAACCAATCATGGAGCGATATACCTTTTGATCGAAGTCAATACAATTTTCATCATTGCATAGATGGCCATTTGTGGGCATAGGGATTTTGACGCCTTTGCAATCTTGCATGCCGAATTTCCTTAACACATCTTTGAGGTATTTCTCCTAAGATATGAAGATGCCATTGCGTTGTTGACGAATTTGAAGACCTAAGAATAATTTCAATTCTCCCATCACACACATTTGATATTCCTCACTCATCATATAGGCAAATTCATCACTTTAGCGTTGGTCAGTACACCCAAAGACGATATCATCAACATGTATTTGGCACACGAATAATTCATCATCATAGGTTTTGGTGAAAAGAGTTGGGTCAAGTGAACCAGGTTTGAAGCCTTTATTCATGAGAAATTCCTTCAAAGTATCATACCATGCCCGAGGGGCCTGCTTGAGGCCAGAGAGGGCCTTTTTGAGTCTGAAGACTTTGTCAGGATGCTTTGGATCTTGAAAACCCAGGGGTTGAGCAACATATACTTCTTCCTCAAGCTTACCATTGAGGAATGCACTTTTCACATCCATTTGATATAAGATGATATTATGATGGTTAGCATAAGCAAGCAATATGCGAATAGCCTCAAGTCTAGCAAAAGGTGAAAAAGTTTCATTGAAATCAATTCCTTCAACCTGTGTGCAACCTTGAGCTACAAGTCGTGCTTTATTCCTCACCACAAGGCCATTTTCATCTTGCTTGTTGCAGTATATCCATTTTGTGGCAATGATATTGTGCTTGTGTGGGTCTGGTCGATTGAGAAGTTCCCACACATTGTTGAGCTCGAATTGATGTAATTCCACTTGCATCGCTTGAATCCACTCAGGCTCTAGAAATGCCTCATCTACCTTAGTGGGCTCTATAATAGAGACGAAAGAAAAGTTCCCACAAGAGTTAGACAAATGTGAAGCTTTTGAGCGTGTGAGAGGACCTGGTGCTTTGATGTCATTAATGATTCTCTCAATCTGCACTTCATTAGCAATGCGAGGATGAGCGGGTTGACGACATTGAGGGGGCTCATCATTTTGTTCAGAGCCATTTTCCTCAGGTGCACCAGCATGATGTTCTTCACATTCTAGAATGACTTCTTCAACATATTATTTAGTTGGAATCACATCCTCAGTAGCCATGAACTTGATGGATTCCTCAGGTGGTATTTCATCTAGCACAGGAGGTAGGTTCTCTCTTTGCAAGTCGTTAGTTTCATCGAACCACACATCTACAGTTTCAACAACCTTGTGGTGATAGGTGTTGAAGACTCTGTAGGTGTGCGAGTCCTTTCCATAACCAAGCATAAAACCTTCATGTGCTTTCGGTGCGAATTTAGAATTGTGATGAGGATCTCTAATCCAACATTTAGCACCGAAGACTTTGAAATAACTCACATTGGGTTTCTTGTCAGTGAGGAGTTCGTATGATATGTTTTTGAAGAATTTGTGAAGATATACCCTGTTAATGATGTGGCACACAATATCAATTGCCTTAGGCCAGAAGCGAGGAGGCATCTTGTATTCATCAAGCATAGTGCGAGCCATCTCAACAAGAGTCATGTTCTTGCGGTCCACGACACCATTCTGCTGAGGAGTATAAGGAGCAGAGAACTCGTGAGTAATACCAAGTTCATCAAGATAGTCATCAAGACCAGTATTCTTGAACTCGGTTCCATTGTCACTTCTGATGTGCTTGATCTTCACACCAAAGTTGGTTGAAGCCCTCGAGGAAAATCGTTTGAAGACTTCCCGCACTTTAGTTTTGTAAGTGATGACATGCACCCATGTGTAACGAGAATAGTCATCAACAATGACAAAGCCATATAAAGATGCAGCATTAGTAAATGCGGCATAATGAGTTGGGCCAAAGAGATCCATGTGAAGCAACTCAAATGGACGAGTGGTAGTCATGATGGTCTTTGAGGGATGCTTGGCCTTGGTCATTTTTCCAGCTTCACAAGCTCCACACAGATAGTCCTTGAGAAATTTGACACCCTCAATGCCAATGACATGCTTCTTCTTCGCTAGAGTGTGCAAGTTCCTCATGCCAGCATGACCAAGTCGTCGATGCCATAGGCAGCCTTCTGAAGCTTTTGCAAGTAGACATGTAGCAGGTTGTGGTCCAGTAGAGAAATCAACAATATACAAATCTCCTCTCCTAAAGCCTTCAAAGACATTGGAATTGTCAGCTTCCATGATCACAACACACCGATACTTGCCAAAGACAACAACCATATCAAGATCAGAAAGCATTGAGATAGACATGAGATTGAACACTAAGGATTCGACAAGCATGACTTTGTCCTTGTGTCGATCCTTTGAGATTGCAACCTTACCTAGACCCAATACCTTGCTTTTGCCTTTGTCAGCGTAGGTGATATGCTTCAAATGTGATGGAGATAAAGCAGTGTCCATCAATAAGTTCCTGTCACCATTCATGTGATTTGTACATCCACTGTCGAGGACCCACTCAGTGGCTTTGGGTTGATCATCCTGCAGATGAATTAGTGCATCTTACGAACTCATATAATTCATCATTGAAGAATATGACAACAAATTCATCATATCAATTTCATCAAGCAATAGAACAGATATAACAGTATGAGGACATGAGAAATGAAAATTCATTTCTTCATGTTTAGCTTGCGTCCTTTCAAGCATATTCAGGTCTCCAGCAAATTTTTCAAACGATTAGGTTCGTTTGGAGGCCTAACCCTGCATAAGAGATTAGTTCTTTTTCTTCACCACCCACATTTGGAGGGGTGGCAAAGAGTTCGTCATTTTGCGAGCTCCATAAGATAAAGGTGGCATAGATGCCAATCCACTTTTTTCACATAAGAGGTGTTAGGGTAAGCATATGAATAAGAAGAGAAATTCTTCAAGGACTTATGAACATAATGATTTGAAGAATAATGCACATATTCATAGCCCTTAGACCTTCCCCGTGAAACAGAAGTGTTAGAACAATGATATTCATATGAGGACTTTGATCCATGTGAGGAATTTGGTCCATATGAGGACCTGGATCCGTATGAAGACTTTAGTCCATATGAAGAATTTGATCTAGGGTTCCTATTCTTCATAGGTGGAGTCATGATGACATTCACCTAAATACTTTCAATGCACCTTTTGGGAATCCAGATTTTCTTCATAGGGGGGCCATTCCTGCAGTTAGTGCCGACATATCTAGCAAATACTTCACCATTCTGATTTTTGAACAGTTTATAGTTGGAGTCAAATGACTCATCAGAAGAATATGAAGATTCAAATGTAAAGCTAGATAAAGTAGATGGATCCACTGAAGGTCCCTTTGCAGCAACCCATGAGGTTTTGGGATACTGCTCAGGTTTCTAGTAGGTCCCATCAGCGTTGAATTTCCTCTCAAAGGCAATACCCTCTTTCCTAGGGTTCCTATTGACGATCTGCTTTTTCAGCACATCACAAAGAGCCTATTGCCCTTTGAGGCTTTTGTACATGCATGTCAAATACAATTCCTTCAACCCTGCATGGTCAGTGATACTAGTAGCATCCTTAGATGAGGAATTTGTGATAGCAGAGAGACAGTTGAAGAATTTGTAGCAATAGAAGCATTTGAACTTTCAGTTGAAGAATTAGCAGATTCACGTTCAATGCATTTCAAACTTGGTGGAATGAAATGAACTGGAGCGGAACTGATCTGTTGAGCAAGTAATGAATCACGTTCCTTCTGAAGATATTCATAACTCACCCTTAGCTGTTCAAGATCTTGCTTTCTTTGAAGAAATTCATAAGAAAGCTTCTCATGATCAGATAAGAGAGTGTTATGATGAATCTGAAGATTATCAAACTTGGTCTGAAGTCTCTGAAAATTTCCAGTCAAAGTTTTAGTGCGATCCATTTCTTCACCCAACATATCATCGCTTTTTTCTATCATATTTTGAACCTTTTCAAAAGCCTCTTTTGTCTCACAGCAATCTTAGCAAGTTTAGAATAGCTATGTTTGAGGTTTTCATCAGATTAAGCCTCACTTGATTCAGAGGAGGGATATTTGAGTACCTTTGCACCTTTTGCGATGAAGCAATAGGTGGGATCGTAGTCACCATCGCCGTCGTCAGCAGTGTTGGGGAGGTCATTTTCCTCAAAGTTGAATATGGACTTGCTGACGAACGCAGTAGCGAGGGCTAGGCTCGCCACACCAGAGTCTGACTCCTCAGATGCCTCCTCTTCCTCATTTTCTTTAGATTCAGCTTTAGAGTCCATTTCCTTGCCAATAAATGCCTGATCCTTTCTAGAGCTGCTCTTCTTGTGAGATGAAGACTTCGAGGATTTTGATGATGAGGACTTTGAAGATTTCTTCTTCTTCTTCGAGTCATCAGAACTGTAATCCTTGTATTTCTTATTCTTGGATTCCATCTCCCATTGAGGACAATCTTGAATGTAGTGACCAGGTTTCTTGCATTTGTGGCAAGTTCTTTTCTTGTAGTCATGGGATGAGGAATCTGATCTCATGTCATCACCTCTTGAGGACTTTCCAAAGCGACCACGTCTTCATAACTTCTGGAATTTCCTCACGAGCATTGCTAGCTCCTGGCTCTGTTCTTCAGGATCACCAGGCTGCTACTAGAATCCTCACCTTCAGATTCAGAGACTGCCTTGGCCTTTAGAGCACGTGATCTGCCATAGCTTGGTCCATAAAGATCTCTCTTCTCAGCAAGTTGGGACTCATGAGTGTTTAGCCTCTCGAGGATATCAGCGGGATCAAGTGATTTGTAATCTCCATGTTCTTGTATCATCAGTGCTAGAGTGTCAAATGAGGAATCAAGCAATCTTAGCAATTTCGTCACCACCTCATGGTCGGTGATGTCAGTAGCACCAAGTGCTTGAAGCTCATTTGAAATGTTAGTGAGGCGATCAAAGGTTTGCTGAACATTTTCATTGTCGAGTCTTTTGAAGCAGTTGAAGACATTGTGAAGAATGTCAACTCGAGAGTCACGCTGTGTTGAGACTCCGTCGTTGACCTTGGACAACCTATCCCAGATAAGCTTTGCTGTCTCCAAAGCACTCACTCTGCCATACTACCCTTTGCTCAGATGGCCACATATGATGTTCTTCGCTTGAGAGTCGAGTTGCTTGAATCTCTTCACGTCAGTAGTGTTGATGGTAGGAGTGACAAAGGGAACACCATTTTCCACAAGATACTAGAGATCGTTGTCAATTGCCTCAAGATGCATTCGCATGTTATTCTTCCCGTAGGGGTAGTCCATCCCATCGAAGGTAGGACACTCAGCAGAGACCTTGATCATACCTGCGGTCGACATAACAAAAACTCCAAGTGGTTAAACCAAAACCACACAGAACAAGTGAGTACCTTGCTCTGATACCAACTGAAAGTGCGCTAAGTCAACTAGAGGGGGGTGAATAGGTGATTTTTACAAATTATCAATCAGGAATTTCAGGGTGAGGAAATTCCTAAGTCATGAATTACTAGTAGCGGAATAAGCACTCAGATTCAAGCATAACAGAACAAAAGCACAGTCACCATGATGAAATGAAAACAAGCATAGAGTACAAAAAGCGTAAACACATGATAAGTAGGCTGAAAACAAACTGAATGAAGAAATTGAACTGATGAGATTGAGGAAGTCTTCAGTCAAAGTCTTGAAACAGTAATGATTAAGTAGACAACACAGTAATGAGGAAATGGAAGGGTTGAGGAAATAGAATCAGTTAGCTCGGTGAAATAGTGATTTGGTAGACCAGTTCCAACTGCTGTGACAGTTGTACGTCTTGTTGGAGCGGCCAGGTATTTAAACCTGAGGACACACAGTCCCAGACACACAGTCCTCACCGCATTCTCCTTGAGCTAAGGTCACAAAGATCTCTCCCAATCACTCGTGGTAAGTCTTCAGGTGACTTCCAAACCTTCACAAACTCGGTCACTCGACAATCCACAATTTTCTCCTGGATGCTCTAGACCATGACGCCTAACCGTCTGGAAGATGCACAGTCTTCAAAGGTAACAACCATCGGATCCACACAGGTACAATCTCTTCAGTGATGCCCAATCACTTTGGGTTTGTAGTTGTTTGGTTTGGGGTTTTGGGTTTTTCCTCACTTGATGATTTTCGCTGAAAGTCCTTGGAGGATGGGATGCTCTCAATGACACGTTTCAGTTTCTCTCGGAGTAGCCAACTAGCTAGTGTTTGTAGGGGCAGCTATTTATAGACTAGGGGGCAGCATGACATGATAAGACATAAATGCCCTTCAATGATATGACCATTAGGTCGATAAGATATTTTGGGACAGCTGGCACATAGCACAACAATGGTGGGAAATTTGAGGTTCAAATTCCTCAGGGCTATCATGTTCCTAAATTGTAGGCAATCCGCGGCGAATTCCTCACTCCTCAGTCAGAACAAATTCCTCAAAGACTAGAAGAACTTCGTCTCTGTCATTGAAGAAATTGACTGAACTGTATGAGATTTGCAATGGCATCACTCGAAGGGATTGGTAGGTGCAGGATTTTGAGATGAGCACTTGCAAACTTATCCTTAGTTTTACCTTAACCGCCTTTAACAGTACGGTGTTTCCTATGACTCAAGAAAGATAAAAACGAAACTATGAAAACAAAAGTCTTCGAGATTCATATTCCTCGCATGAATATCAAGTCTTCATGATCACACCAAATTTTTCACTTTCAAAGTCTTCAGAAAGCCAAAGTCTTTAGGTGAAGACATTCATTTTTAGGGATCGACTTTCTCTATAAGTATCAAACTCCTCATAGTCTTATAGACACGTGTACACTCACAAACACATTAGTCCCTTAACCTATAAGTTTTTAATACACCAAAATCACTAAGGGGCACTAGATGCGCTTATAACTAGGTTTTGAGAGGAGACGGTGTTGGTGAAGATGTTGACGAAGATTGGCCCAACCTCGATGAGCGGATCGTTGGTGATGACGATGGCGTCCATTCCCCCTACCGGAGGGAAGTTTCCCTAGCAGAATAGCTTTGCCGGAGCCCTAGATTGCTTCTACCCAGGTTCCACCTCGAGACTGCGACGCTTCATCCCAAAAGTTCCTTATGATATTTTTTCTAGGTGAAAACCTTTCATATAGCAGAAGATGGGCACCAGACAATGGCTAGGGGGCCCACAAGCCTTGGGGGCGCGCCCTTGGGGGTAGTGCGCGCCCGTAGGCTTGTGGCCACCTGGTGGATCCCCTTTTATTTTTTCTTCACCCAATATTTTTTATATATTCCAAAATAATTCTCTGTAAAGTTTCAGGACATTTCGAGTTGTGCATAATAGGTATATGAGATTTTCTCCTCTCCGGTCTAGAATTCCAACTGCCGGCATTCTCCCTCTTGATGTAAATCTTGAAAAATAAGAAAGAAAAGGCATAAGTATTGTACCATAATGTGAAATAACAGCCCATAATGCAACAAATGTCAACATAAAAGCATGATGCAAAATGGACGTATCAACTCCCCGAAGCTTAGACCTCGCTTATCCTCAAGCGAAAGCCGAAATCGATAATCATGTCCACATGTTCAGAGATAGAGCTGTCGATAAAATTAATATGGACATGAAGGCATCATGATCATCTTTTGAACAACAACATATTTTCATATAACTTCTTGTGCTAAAGTGATAATTCATTCACAAGGTAAATATGAATCAAAAACTTCATTGAAAACTAACAAACTATGATCTCGGTCATTGAAGCAATTGCAATTTATATGATATCTTAAAGAGGCAATGTAAGAGATTTTATGTAGCAAGTCCACATACTCAACCATGTTTTAGTCTTTCATAATTATTAACACTCACACGATATTTATGAGATCAAAGACTCAATCTGACACAGAGAAAGAGAGGGGCTTATAGTTTTGCCTCCCAACCTTTTACCTCAAGGGTAATAATAATAATTTATGATCACCTACATCTTAGTGGATATGTATGTCTGGATCTTTCCCCAACATATAGTGCTTGACAAAAAGAAAAGTGTGAAAAGGAAAGGTGAGGATCACCATGACTTTTGTATAAAGGTAGAAGGTAAAAGTAAAACATAGGCCCTTCCCAGAGGGAATCAGAGGTTGTCACATGCTTTTGTGGTTGGATGCACAAAATCTTAATGTAAAAGAACGTCACTTTATATTGCCGCTTGTGATAAAGAACTTTGTTATGCAGTCCATTTCTTTTATTTCTTCCATGTCACAAGTTTGTATAAATTTATTTTCTTCACATTAAAAGATCATACATATTTAGAGGGCAATTTTTATTTCTTGCACTGATGACAACTTACTCTAAGTATCTTACTCAATCCATACGTAGATATAGTGGACTCTCATGGGAAAACTAGGTTAAAGGATTTTGGGATGCACAAGTAGTATCTCTACTTAGTGTGAAAGATTTGGCGGGCATAGGATGAGAAGCAAGCTCGACATGTTTGTGGATCCATGAAAATATAACTTCTATTCAGATATAAGAAAAACATAACCCATTATGTTGTCTTCCTTATCGAACATCGACTTTTTAGCATATAATATTTTAATGAGTGCTCACGATCACAAAAGATGTCCAAGATAGTATATTTATATGTGAAACCTCTCTTTCTTTATTACTTCCTCTTAATTGCAACAATGAACAACACTATGTTTGTCAATTCTCAACAAATTTTCTTCATCATATTCCTTACATGTGAAGTCATCACTCTCCATAAGATCATTATATAATTTTTTTACTTCTTTTATTCTTTTTCTTTCTTTTCCAAGATCAAAGCAAGAAAGCAAAGCCATAAACACAAAACTACTTTTAGCTTTTAGACTCAATTACATGGATAGGTCAAAAAGCAAAACTCAAGGACTAAATCATACTAAATTTTTTATTCTACTAGATCAAGATATAACCAAAAGGATCGAACTAAATAAACGATAAAGATAGAGATGTGATGGTGATACGATACCGGGGCACCTCCCCCAAGCTTGGTGATAACCCACAAGTATAGGGGATCAATTGTAGCCTCTTTTGATAAGTAAGAGTGTCGAACCCAACAAGGAGCTAAAGGTAGAACAAATATTCCCTCAAGTTCTATCAACCACCGATACAACTCTACGCATGCTTAACATTCGCTTTACCTAGAACAAGTATGAAACTAGAAGTACTTTCTAGGTGCTGTTTGATAGGGTTGCAAGATAAGAAAGAGCGCGTAAATAAAAAGTAGGGGCTGTTTAGATAAAGACACAACTAAGTTAGATTTAGTAGAGAGCTTTTTGACACACAAGAAAGTTATTTGTCCCTAGGAAATCGATAACTAGACCGGTAATCATTATTGCAATTTTATTTGAGGGTGAGGCATACGCTAACATACTTTCTCTTCTTGGATCATATGCACTTATGATTGGAACTCTAGCAAGCATCCGCAACTACTAAAGATCATTAAGGTAAAACCCAACCATATAGCATTATAAGGCATCAAGTCCTCTTTATCCCATACGCAACAACCCCCTTACTCGGGTTTATGCTTCTGTCACTCAAGAACCCACTATAAGCGAATCATGAACGTATTGCAACACCCTACAACGGGAATCCCTCACGCTTGTGCGACACGAAGAGCACCATAGGACAGCACCAATAATAAAACATGCAACTCAAACCAATCATGATCATGGATTACCCCATAGGACAAAAAGGATCTACTCAAACATCATAGGATAGCCATACACACCATGTTTAAGTAGTGATTACAGCGGCTAAAGAGGGGTTACACCGCTGCATAGGGGGGGAGTAGGTGATGAGGACTGTGAAGTTGTTGTTGTAGATTGCGGTGATGATGATGGTGCCGACGGTGTTCCGGCGCCACCGGAAGAGAGTGGTGAGGGAGTCTTGGACTAAGGAGTCCTCGAGCATCCGACCTATTAGCCATGGGCCGGACTGATGGGCTGTGAAGATACGAAGACCGAAGACTGTACCCGTGTCCAGATAGGACTCTCCTTGGCACTCGAATATGTTGATTCCTTTCTTTGTAACCGACCTTATGTAACCCTAGATCCTCCCGGTGTCTATATAAACCGAAGGACATAGTCCGGATAGAGGATACTCATTATCATAGCCATACATGCTAGACCTCTAGGGTTTAGCCATGATGACCTCTAGGTAGATCAGCTCTTCTAATACTCATATTCATCAATATCAATCAAGCAGGACGTAGGGTATTACCTCCATAGAGATGGCCCGAACCTGGGTAAATATCGTGTCCCTTTTCTCCTGTTACCGTCGATCTTAGACACACAGTTCGGGACCCCCTACCAGTGATCCGTTAGTTTTGACACCGACATTGGTGCTTTCATTGAGAGTTCCACTATGCTGTCGCCAAAAGGTTTGATGGCTCCTTCAATCGTCAATAATGACGCTGTCCAAGGAGAAACTTCCCTCCCCAGATAGATCTTTGTATTCGGCGGCTTTGCATTGCGGGCCAATTCGCTTGACCATCTGGAGCAGATCGAAAGGTATGCCCCTGGCCATCAGGTCAAATTCGGGAGCTTGAACTATGTTGCGGACATCCATGGAGACTTGATCTTCGCCGGATTCAAGACCGCGGTAGACGCTCCCGGTCACCCCGATGATCATGACCTAAATCTGTCATCTAGTAGCATCCAGGAGATTGCTCCTATAACCGCTTTGGCCCTAGATCCGGAGCAAGCTGCGCCATCCAAGGACGGGAGGATCAACCCCACCACGAAGGCCACAGATTCCACGGCGTTGCATCCGCACATAGACTTAACCTCTCGTGACGTTTTTGTCAGTGGAACTCCGGACTTGTATCCGGTCGAAAGTTCCGAACCATGTGAGCCCGCGGACGCCGAGCTTGATCGTTTGTCGATCTTTGAATTCAGCGCCGCAGACATCTTCGAGCACTCGCCTTTGGGCAATGTGCTAAACTCATTAATAAACCTATCCTTGGCGGAGGACTCAAAACCGAACTATATCCGGTTCGAACTAGGGGCTGACGGTGGAGAATTTTGCTTCCCCACCGCGACCCACTTCATAGCCACGGTCGAGGATTTGACCGATGAACATGATTACGACTTCGAGGACATCGATGGTATGGACGATGATGCCGGAGAAGAAGAGGTCCAGAACCCACCGTTCACCGGATGCTGGACGGCCACTTCCTCATATGATGTATACATGGTGGATGCACCAAAGGAGAACAACGGCGATGACAAAGAAGATCCAGCTGAGGATAAACCCTCCGAAATACAATCCAAGCACCGGCGTCAGTAGCGCCGCTCTAAGTCACGCCGCATTAAAGATAGCGACACCGGCGCAGGAAAAGACAACACACAGGAGGGTGCCGAAGACAATGAAGACCCCGTTGAAACAGCTAATGAACAAGATGAACGGGAAGATGGGCAGGCTAGCCCTGGTAAGCAGGCCACGCATGAAGACTCGGAGGATGGAAGTTATCTTCCGCTCTCAGAGGATGAGGTGAGCCTCGGTGCCAACGATTTCATCGTGCCTGAGGAATCTCTTGAGCAGGAGCGCTTCAAGCGCCAGCTAGTTGCCAGTGCAAGGAGCCTGAAAAAGAAGCAGCAACAGCTTCTAGCTAACCAAGATCTGCTCAATGATAAATGGACCAACCAAAGAGTTGTGCAGTCTCAAGCGTCCGAAGAGTTGTGCTAGCAGCCGAAGAGTTGTGCAGTCTCAAGCGTCCAACCAAAGCTACCCAAAGCGCAAATTGCTATCTCAGTTCGACGAGGAGGCGCCGGAATACATACCTCCATTGTACAAAGAGGCTGACTAACCACCATGTGGTCGGGACAAAAAGACAACTCACGCCGAACACCAGCCAGCCCCGCCTCATCGCATAGGTAGAGGTAAATTAGCCCACGGTCATACATATGAACTCCGGCAAAGCCTGAACAATAAAGCAGGACACACTAGATCAATCTACGGATCGCGAGGACGTGCCTCGACACGCAACGACGACCACCTATTAGAACGTGACAAATTTAGTCACGCGCAGGCTGAAAACCGCAGACGGACTCCATCAGAGCTACATCGCGATACAGCCCGATATAGAGGCGACGCACACCCTCATTGCTTCACCGATGAGGTCCTGGATCATGAATTCCTTGAAGGGTTCAAACCCGTGAATATGGAATCATACGATGGAACCACGGACCCCGCGGTGTGGATCGAAGACTTTATTCTCCACATTCATATGGCCCACGGCGATGACCTCCACGCCATCAAATACCACCCTTTAAAACTCAAGGGGCCAGCTCGGCACTGGCTCAATAGTCTTCCTGCAAATTCTATTGGCAGCTGGGAGGACTTCGAAGAGGCCTTCCTTGATAACTTCCAAGGTACATATGTTCGTCCTCCTGACGTTGATGACTTATGCCATATAGGTCAATAGCCCAGAGAGGCCGCCAGGAAATTATGGACCAGGTTCTAACTAAAAAGAACCAAATCGTCGATTGTTCGGATGCCGAAGCCCTAGCAACCTTCAAACACAGCATCCGCAACGAATGGCTTGCTCGCCACCTCGGCCAAGAAAAGCCAAAATCAATGGAAGCCCTCACGACACTCATGACCTGCTTTTGTGCGGGCGAGGACAGTTGGTTGGCCCGTAGCAAAAGTAATGCAAGCGACGCCGGCACCCCTGAAGCTAAAACTAGCAAATACAAGTCTCGATGCAACAGATACAAATGTCGAAACAACGGCGATAACACCGAGGACATGATAGTCAATGCCGGATTCAGGGGCTCTAAGTCCGGTCAGCGGAAGAAGCAGTTCCAAAAGAACAATTCAGGCCCATCCAGCTTGGACCGCATACTTGATCGTCCGTGCAAGATTCATGGCACCCCAAACAAACCACCCAATCATACAAATAGAGATTGCTGGGTTTTTAAATAGGTTGGCAAATTTAATGCCGAAAACAGGGAAAAGGGATTGCAAAGTGAGGATGATGGTGAAGAGCCCCATCAACCGAACACAGGGGGATAGAAGAAGTTTCCCCCTTAGGTCAAAACGGTGAACATGATATACGCTACCCACATCCCCAAGAGGGAGCGCAAGCGTGCCCTCAGGGACGTCTACGCAATATAGCTAGTCGCCCTGAATTTTAATCCATGGACGTCATGCCCGATCACCTTTGATAGACGGGATCATCCGACCAGTATCCGTCATGGTGGCTCAGTCACACTTGTCCTAGGCTCAATAATTGATGGGTTCACTTGACTCACATCCTTGTGGATGGAGGTAGCAGCCTTAATCTGCTCTATTATGATACAACGCGAAAAATAGGCATTAACCCATCTGGGATCAAGCCCACCAGGACTACCTTTAAAGGAGTCATACCAGGTGTTGAGGCCCGCTGTACGGGCTCAATCACACTAGAGGTTGTCTTCGGATCTCCGGACAACTTCTAAAGCAAGGAGTTAATCTTCGATATCGTCCCCTTCTGCAGCGGTTATCACGCACTGCTCGGACGAACTGCGTTTGCTCGATTCAATGCAGTACCACACTATGCTTATCTCAAGCTCAAGATGCCCGGTCCACGCGGCGTCATAACAGTCAACGGAAATACGGAACGCTCCCTCCGCACAGAAGAGCACACAGCTGCCTTAGCAGCAGAAGTACAGAGCGGCCTTCTCAAGCAGAACCTTAAATCGGCTGCCGAGCCCACGAACTCCGTTAAGAGGGTCCGAACTACTCTGCAGTAGGAGAGCTCGGCTCGTCAGGAGATCGACTCGCAATCCGGCCTCTGTCGCAGTTCCGATCAAGTGGTGGCATTCGTGCCGCGCGTACATAACCACGCACTCAAAATCGCATGGGCATCAACGGAGGCATAGCTAGCTTGTGGTCCATAGTACGGCTCAACCGACACCGGATACACACATACTTTCACTTTTGCTTGTTTCCTTTGCAGGTCTCACTCCCATAGGCACCATCTGGTGGTCTGGTCATCGGTCCTCTTGAAGGATAAACACACCAAGATGACGAGAAACGCAGACTTATGGGGGACTTTTTAGGTGATTCCGTTAATGATAATTGTACCTGTTTTTCAGTACCCATATGCAGCTCTCCCTTGGTTTCGGCGTGTCAAATAGCCCGTTTCTTATCGCACTACCTGTATCAATGCGCTTTGACGTACTAATTAAATTACAATGAGAACAATTTGCAGCTGGAGCTATAGGACTCCATATTTTTACCTTTGTATCTTTTCTGTTTTCTTTCCTTTTTCTTTCTTTCAGCTCCCCTGTGGATAATCCTACCAGGGGCTGCATAGCACCCCACACTATGGCAACAAATGTTCGAACACTTTTTATAAGTATAGTTCGGCACCCCGAATTTAGCATTATATGCATTGGCTCCGAATCATGTCTTTGGTCAATAGTTGGGTTGCCCAGCTCATGTGCTTGCTACCTTACGTTCCGCTATATCAGATATGGTAGTAAAGGGAGAACTACTGCGATTGTGCCTTGGTTTATCCAAAGGAGAACCTCAGTAGAGAAAGCCGAAAATTGACTTTCATGATGCGGCGAGAGCCGGTAAGCTGTTCGGAGGTTGCAAATCGTTGGAGATTTCTTACGCCTTACGCGAAGGATTGGTACATCCCGATCAGACGCCTATAACACTCTAGTTAGGATACTAGGGGCTGTGCCCATGTTTTTATTCTCGCACTCCTATGGCTAAGTGAGGGTGTTACAGCTGCATAGTCTGGTTGCCTGGTTCGTTGCGCTAAACAACTCCTTCAAGGACCATCTAATTGGATCAAGATTGTTTAGATTCCATCCCGAACACCCCTGTACTACCTACATGGGGGCAGAAGCCGACGACTGGTTAACCCTCAGATTTCATACAACACGTCCGCACAGGAATTAAAATTTTAAAAACATAAAAAATATTATATTGCATAAACAACTTGTTTTATACAAGGCAGAGGGAGCTCGAGTACATCCATTCAAAGATAATGTCTTTCGGACAGTGATCCGCAACAATGCGGGACCCATCTAAAACATCGTCAAAGCATCGCTCAAGTGTGCGGTGCTCCTTGGCGTCCGGCGGCCCCCCGGTCGCTAGCTTGACAGCGTCCAGCTTCGCCCACTAGACCTTGCAATAAGAGAAGGCCAGACACGTGCCTTCAATGCAGAAGGACTGCTTGATGACATCTAGCCGAGGACAGGCATCCACCAGCTTCTTCACGAGGCCGAGGTAGCTGTTGGGAATAGCTTCAGCTGGGCACAGCCGGATTATCATATCCTTCATGGCCAGTTCGGCCATCTTGTGCAGCTCGACCAGCTGTTTCAGCTGATCGCTGAAGGGTACCGGATGTTCTGGTGCGCAATATTGCATCCAGAACAACTTCTCTGTGGAGCTCCCTTCTTCGAATCAGAAGAACTCCACAGCGTCGGTCGCACTGTGTGGCAGATCAGCAAAGGCCCATGGAGAACTCCAAATCTGCGCTAGTAAAAGATATTTCGTCTTCACACTCCTGCTTTGCATATTGAATGCCTTAACTGCCGCGATCTTCCTAGCATCCTGGATCTCTTGGAGGGCATCCTGGGATTCAATCCAGGCCGCTTCCGCACACTTATGGGCCTTGACACGTTCGGCCTCCTGAGCCGATGCATTGTGCTCCAAGGTCTCGCACTTCCTCACGGCGTCCTGGAGCTCCTGTTGGACTTTGTTGACCCGGGCCTTGAGCCTCTTACGGGCGGCCTGCTTCTTGACAGCCTTCCCCTCTACTTCGACCAGGGCTCCTTTCAGGGCCTCGACCTCAGTCGTCGCCTTTGTTCACATCATGGTATTTCGATCATTGCATACCATTTTCCACCTTTTTTGAATCCATGACATGTTGTTACTTACCTTATTTTTCCTGGAGCTGCCTCTTCACCCGGCCCAGTTCCTCCTCGACCTCCGCCAGTTTCTGCTTCAGTCCAGAGACTTCGGCAGTATGCGAGGCCGCGGCCAACAGCGACGCTTGTGCATACATTTCAGACAGATTTTGTTAGTTTCCTGCAATAGGAGATTGATCCTCTATCCGATTTTTTCTTCTTGAACACCGGACAGTGTCTCAGGGGCTACTATCTATCTTGGGATTTTATCCTTTTTTGTGCTGCTTACCTCAAAACCTGTTAATGGGCTATTGCAGGCTTTGGTTAGTCTGCTCTTGGCAGACCGGACCCTTTCAATTACCGTGCCCCATGAGGACACGGTGCTCATTCACAATGGAAGCGCCTCACAGCGCTTCCAGCAGATTATCTGGTGCCCCTGGTTGGACAGGGGTCACCGGTGGAATGTGCATCCCCCCTTCTTCTGAAGGAGGTCGCGTGCCAGATTCCGGAGCAATCTCGGTCTCCGGAGTCCGGCTGGGGTTTGAATTGAGTTTGGCCCTCGCCACCAGCCTCCATGGGAATTGATTCCCCTTGGTGTTCGGCGACGGGATTTTTGCCTTCTGGCGCCTCCTGAGACTCTCCCCCGCCTTGAACCGTCCTTCAGGACACCACCTCCGCATCATCCTTGGCCTTGGGGGAGTGAGCGGCTGGTGGCGAATCGCTGGCCATCGCCTTGGAATCTAGCAAGCCTCCTAACGAGGATCACGGGGAGCTGTTGTGGGCTGGACTACAATAAAGCATAACCAATCATCTCAATACAACAAAGAGGAAAAACTTAGTTCATGAGCGGATACGGGTTTAAGCACTTACGATGCGGCCTGAGGCTTAGTGCGGGGTCGCCTCTCCGGTCAACTGTCAGCGTCCCATGCGGTGTTATCCGCAAGGGAGCTCTTCCCTTTCTTGGATGTCTCCGCCTCCAGATTCGCCGAGGCCGCCCTCTTCTTCCTCCCCTCATCTTGGGGAGGGTTGTTTTCCTCCTCCTCTTCATCGTCGCCGTCTTCGGCAGGGGAGGAGCGGGTCTTATCTTCGAATGTTGTGTCCGAAGCACCCCGACGCCGGGGTCCACTCCGGACCCCCTTGGCCTTTCCCGTGGCCTTCTTTTTTGGTGCCTTATAAGGCGCCGGCTCCAGCATCTTCGCTAAATGCGGGATGACTGGTTCTTCAGGCACGGGAGCTAGACACCGGATCTGCTTTGCCTTCTTCAACCAGTACTGAAAAAGCAATGATAATAAAAGATTTATGTCACCCTTGAAACAAGCAAGTAGGGGATGTGTTAAAAATAACATACCTCGTTGGGGAGGTGATTTATGTCGTGGCCACGGTCCGAATTTGTGGCCGGCGGTATCTTGTTGCCCTTGAAGAGCAACTTCCAGGAATCTTCATGATCTGTTTCGAAGAGCCTTTCCAAGGTGTGGTGCTTTATCGGGTTGAAATCCCATAGAGTGCGGCTTCGGCTTTGATAGGGGAGGATCCAGCGCACCAGCATCACTTGGATTACGTCGAAAAGCTTGATGTCCTTATCAATCATGCTTTGAATGTGCGTTTGCAGCTCAGTTAGCTCGTCTGACGAACACCAGTTTGGGCTCTTATCGACCTAGGAGGTGAGTCGCATGGGAGCACCGGAGTTGAATGCGGCAACCACAGCCCAGGTGGCACCGCGGGGTTCAGTTATGTAGAACCATTGTTTCCGCCATTCCTTGACAGAGTCCACGAATATGCCTTTTGCCCACGAAATATTGGTGAGCTTGCTCACCATGGCGCCCCCGCACTCTACGTGTTGTCCATCCACCACCTTGGGCTTCACGTTAAAGGTTTTGATCCACAACCCGAAGTGGGGTTGGATGCGAAGGAAGGCCTCGCACACGACAATGAACGCCAAGATATTGAGGAAGGAGTTCGAGGATAGATCGTGGAAGTCTATCCCATAGTAGAACATTATCCCATGGACAAAGGGGTGGAGTGAAATCCCTAGCCCGTGGAGGAAATGGGGGAGAAACACTACCCTCTTGTCGGGCTTCGGCGTGGGAATGATTTGTCCTTGGGTTGGAAGACAGTGGGCGATTTCCTTCGCCAGGTACCCGGCCGCTTGAAGCTCGGCGATGTCCTCCTCCTTGACGGAGGAAGCCATCCACTTGCCTTGACCTCCGGATCCAGACATGGCTGAGTGCTTTCCCGAGTGGGGAACATATGAGAACTTGGGCGCTGGAGCTCAAGAGTGGAAAGGCAGGAAGGAGGCGTGGGGGAAGAAGGGGGAATCTTATCTCCTTATAAGGGCAGTGAATATTGAATGCCACCCCATTCGCCTACTCCCAAGGGCCGTGTAAACGGAACGGTTGGGTTACCCACGTCAGTATTGATGAGAATCGCATAATAAGGGGACACGATCATTGCTTTGACAAGACGTGCCAATGGCAACCGCGTCTCGAAACATGGAGCGGCAGGCAAAAAAATGGTTCGAAATTATGACCAGATGGACGTGATATCATGTTGTAAAAGTTTTCAGCGGATTGGACTCATGTATTGTTATATTCTCTCTATGGTTGTGTGTGGTGTGTGTTACAGGTCCGGACATGATCAGTTCGTCTGAAGACTATTTTGGAGTTCAGAAGGAGGAACCCGCCTTGCAATGTCCAAGAGAACACAATGCGCCGGATACCTTGTCATTAAAGCCAGGTTCAGGTGCTACTGAGGGAGTCCTGGACTAAGGGGTCCTCGAGCGTCCGGCCTGTAGGCATGGTCCGGACTGATGGGCTATGAAGATACGAAGACCGAAAACTGTACCCGTGTCCGGATAGGACTCTCCTTGGCGTGGAACGCAAGCTTGGTGTCGAATATGTAGATTCCTTTGTTTGTAACCGAGCTTATGTAACCCTAGATCCTCCCGGTGTCTATATAAACTGGAGGACTTAGTCTGGATAGAGGATACTCATTATCATAGCCATACACGCTAGATCTCTAGGGTTTAGCCATTACGATCTCGAGGTAGATCAACTCCTGTAATACTCATATTCATCAATATCAATCAAGCAGAACATAGGGTATTACCTCCATAGAGAGGGCCCGAACTTGGGTAAACATCCTGTCCCTTGTCTCCTATTGCTGTCGACCTTAGACGCACAGTTCGGGACCCCCTACCCGAGATCCGCCGGTTTTGACACCGACAAGGAGGGGGGGGATTGCACCCCTTCTTCTTCTTCTTCCTTGACCTTCTCCCTAGATGGGAGAAGGGTTTCCCATCTGGTCCATGGCCTCCATGGTGGCAGAGGGGCGAGAGCCCCCCCAATATTGGATTTGTCTCTCTATCTCTCTCTATTTCTGTGTTCCAGATTCTGCCCTTTCACCGTTTCTTATATTCCCGGAGATCTGTAACTCCGATAGGGCTGAAATTTGGACACGATTTTTAGCCAGATATTAGCTTTCTTGCGGCGAAAGTAAGGCACCAACGACCTTACAGGCTGGCCACAAGGGCCCAGGGCGCGCCCCCTACCTCGTGGCCCCCTCGGGCATCGTCTCGCGTTGATTCTTCTTCCCAAAAATCACATATATTCCAAAAAAAATCTCCATCAGTTTTTATCCCGCTTGGACTCCGTTTGATATGGATTTTTTGCGAAACAAAAAACATGCAACAAACAGGAACTGACACTGGATCAATATGTTAGTCCCAAAAATAGTATAAAAAGTTGCCAAAAGTATATGAAAGTTGTAGAATATTGGCATGGAACAATCAAAAATTATAAATCCCCAAGCTTAATTCATGCTCGTCCTCGAGTAGGTAAATGATAAAATAGTTAATTTTTTATGTGGAATGCTACCTATCATAATCTTGATCATGTAATCTAATCATGTCATGAATATTAAGACACAAGTGATTCAAAGCAATAGTCTATCATTTGACATTAAGATAATAATACTTCAAGCATACTAATAAAACAATCATGTCATTTCAGAATAACCTGGCCAAAGAAAGTTATCCCTACAAAATCATATGGTCTGGCTATGCTCCATCTTCACCACACAAAATATTCAAATCTTGCACAACCCCGATGACAAGCCAAGTTGTTTCATACTTTTGTTGTTCTCAAACCTTTTAAACTTTCACGCAATACATGAGCATGAGCCATGGACATATCACTATAGGTGGAGTAGAATATGATGGTGGAGGTTGTGTGGAGAAGACAAAAAGGAGAAAGTCTCACATCGACGCGGCTAATCAATGGGCTATGGAGATGCCCATCAATTGATGTCAATGATAGGAGGAGGGATTGCCATGCAACAGATGCACTAAGAGCTATAAGTGTATGAAAGCTCAGACTGAAAACTATGTGGGTGTGCATCCAACTTTCTTGCCCATCGTTGGAATATACAAGCCAAGTTCTATAATGAAAATTCCCACTAGTATATGAAAGTGATAACTCAAGAGACTCTCTATATTAAGAACATGGTGCTACTCTGAAGCACAAGTGTGGTAAAAGAATAGTAACATTGTCCCTTCTCTCTTTTCTCTCATTTATTATTATTTTTTCTCTTTTTTTCTTTTTTTCTTTTTTGTAGGCTTCTTTGGCCTCTCTCATTTTTGGGGCTTCTTTGTCCACTTTTATTTTTATAACATCACATGGGACAATGTTCTAATAATGATGATCATCACACTTTTATTTACGTACAACTCAATATTACAATTCGATGTCAGTATGACTCTATATGAATGCCTCCGGCGGTGTACAGGGATGTGCAATGATCTAGCGTAGCAATGGCATCAAAAAATAGACAAGCCATGAAAACATCATGCTAGCTATCTTAGATCATGCAAAGCAATATGACAATAAATGCTCAAGTCATGTATATGATGATGATGGAAGTTGCATGGCAATATATCTCGGAATGGTTATGGAAATGCCATAATAGGTAGGTATGGTGGCTGTTTAAGGAAGATATAAGGAGTCTTATGTGTGATTGAGTGTATCATATCACGGGGTTTGGATTCACCAGCGAAGTTTGCACCAACTCTCAAGGTGAGAAAGGGCAATGCACGGTACCGAAGAGGCTAGCAATGATGGAAGGGTGAGAGTGCTCATAATCCATGGACTCAACATTAATCATAAAGAACTCACATACTTATTGCAAAAATCTGTTAGTCATCGAAACAAAGTACTATGCGCATGCTCCTAGGGGGATAGATTTTTAGGAAAAGACCATCGCTCATCCCCGACCTCCACTCATAAGGAAGACAATCAATAAATACCTCATGCTCCGACTTCATCACATAACGGTTCATCATACGTGCATGCTACAGGAATCACAAACTTCAACACAAGTATTTCTAAAATCCACAACTACCCACTAGCATGACTCTAATATCACCATCTTTATATCGCAAAACTATTGCAAGGAATCAAACATATCATATTCAGTGATCTACAAATTTTATGTAGGATTTTATGACTAACCATGTGAATGACCAATTCCTGTCATCTCTCTAAATAGATATAAGTGAAGCAAGAGATTTTAATTCTTTCTACAAAAGATATGCCCACGCTCTAACAAATATAAGTGAAGCAACCCCCCTGGGCGCGCCAACCCCCCTGGGCGCGCCCTCCACCCTCTTGGGACCATCGTTGCTCCACCGACCTACTTCTTCCTCCTATATATATCTACGTACCCCACAAACATCCAGGAGCACCACGAAAACCTAATTCCACCACCGCAACCTTCTGTACCCAAGAGATCCCATCTTGGGCCTTTTCCGAAGCTCCGCCGGAGGGGGCATTGATCACGGAGGGCCTCTACATCAACTCCATGGCCTCTTCGGTGATGTGTGAGTAGTTTACCTCAGACCTTTGGGTCCATAGCTAGTAGCTAGATGGCTTCTTCTCTCTCTTTGGATCTCAATACAAAGGTCTCCTCAATTCTCTTGGAGATCTATTTGATGTAATCTTCTTTTGCGGTGTGTTTGTCGAGATCCGATGAATTGTTGGTTTATGCTCAAGTTTATATATGAACAATATTTGAATCTTCTCCAAATTCTTTTATGTATGATTGGTTTATCTTTGCAAGTCTCTTCGAATTATCAGTTTGGTTTGGCCTACTAGATTGATCTTTCTTGCAATGGGAGAAGTGCTTAGCTTTGGGTTAAATCTTGCGGTGCTCGATCCCAGTTACAGAAAGGAAAGGACACGTATTGTATTGTTGCTATCGAGGATAAACAGATGGGGTTTATATCATATTGTATGAGTTTATCCCTCTACATCATGTCATCTTGCTTAAGGCGCTACTCTGTTCTTATGAGCTTAATACTCTAGATGCATGCTGGATAGCCATCGATGTGTGGAGTAATAGTAGTAGATGCATGCAGGAGTCGGTCTACTTTTCATGGACGTGATGCCTATATACATGGTCATGCCTAGATATTCTCATAATTATTCGCTTTTCTATCAATTGCTCGATAGTAATTTGTTCACCCACCGTAATACTTATGCTATCTTGAGAGAAGTCACTAGTGAAACCTATGGCCCCCGGGTCTATTTTCCATCATACAAGTTTCCAATCTATTTTATTTTGCAATCTTCACTTTCAATCTATACCATAAAAATACAAAAAATATTTATCTTATTATTATTATCTCTATCAGATCTCACTCTTGCAAGTGGCCGAGAAGGGATTGACAACCCCTTTATCGCGTTGGTTGCGAGGTTCTTATTTGTTTGTGTATGTATGAGGTGACTTGCGCGTGGTCTCCTACTGGATTGACACCTTGGTTCTCAAAACTGAGGGAAATACTTACGCTGCTTTGCTGCATCAGCCTTTCCTCTTCAAGGAAAACCAACGCAGTGCTCAAGAGGTTGCAAGAATGATTTCTGGCACCGTTGCCGGGGAGATCTACACCAAGTCTTATCCTTCGCATTACATTATTTGCCATTTGCGTCTCGTTTTCCTCTCCCCACTTCACCCTTGCCATTTTATTCGCCTCTTTCCCATTTGTTTTCTTTTACAATGGCCGATTCAAAAAGGGCTAAGGGTTCTCTCCCGAGTTTTACCTTGGACAGTTCCTCTATCCTCTCTAAGCTCATAAATAATGATGTTATGGAGAGACCTGCCAGGGTTATCAATGAGAGTTTGAATAATTTCGATGAAGATGATCCTGGATTTTTTCATTATTTACTTGATGAATCTTTGAAAGACGCTTGGGATAGGCTATCAAGGATTCGAGCTAGCTATGTTCCCCAATATCAAATTGAGATTTACCTGAAAAGCTTTTATGTTGGTTTACCCTCTTCATTCAAGTAAGTTTTAGATTCTATATTTGAAGAAGGTTTTCTTGAGGGGGATCCGATTGATACTTATGAAAGTATGAAAACTATATTTGGGCACCCCATGTGTGAGAAGGTTGAATCTATCTCTCTTTTGGGCTTTTACCAAAATGAAATTATCAAAGAAATGAGGGCTAGCTTAGATGCCAATTTCCGTAACGTACTTAATCTTTCTTCCACTATCAATGCCCATGTGTTATCTCAAAATAAAAAGATAAATGCTGTAGAAAAGAAATTTCCTCTTTTCTTTCCTAATACCAAAGATGGCAATACCTAGATCTATCCTTGCTTTTATTCCTAGCTAGGGGCGTTAAACAACAGCGCTTGTTGGGAGGCAACCCAATTTTATTTTTATTCCTTGCTTTTTGTTCCTGCTTTGTAATAAATAATTTATCTGGCCTCTATTTTGGTTGTGTTTTTGTGTTTAATTAGTGTTTGTGCCAAGTAGAACCGTTGGGAAGACTTGGGGAAAGTCTTTTTGATCTTGCTGTAAAAAACAGAAACTTTAGCGCTCACGAGAATTGCTGCCATGTTTTATTGGAGAGTGATATTTAGTTAATTCTTTTTGAAGATCAATACCTCACGTCTAGACATTTATTTTAGAATTTTTGGTGTTCCAGAAGTTTTCTTTAGTTACAGATTACTACAGACTGTTCTGTTTTTGACAGATTCTGCTTTTCGCGTGTTGTTTGCTTATGTTGATGAATCTATGGCTAGTAATAGAGTTTATAAACCATAGAGAAGTTGTAATACAGTATGTTTAACACCAATATAAATAAATAATGAGTTCATTACAGTACCTTGAAGTGGTGTTTTGTTTTCTTTCGCTAACGGAGCTCACGAGATTTTCTTGTTAAGTCTTGTGTTGTGAAGTTTTCAAGTTTTGGGTAAAGATTTGATGGATTATGGAACAAGGAGTGGCAAGATCCTAAGCTTGGGGATGCCCAAGTAACCCCAAGGTAAATCCAAGGACACCAAAAAGCCTAATCTTGGGGATGCCCCGAAAGGCATCCCCTCTTTTGTCTTCGTTCATCGGTAACTTTATTTGGAGCTATATTTTTATTTGCCACATGATATATGTTTTTCTTTGAGCGTCTTATATGATTTGAGTCTTTTCTTTTTAGTTTACCACAATCATCCTTGCTGTACACACCTTTTGAGAGAGGCACACATGAATTGGAATTTATTAGAATATTCTATGTGTTTCACTTATATCTTTTGAGCTAGATAAATTTTGCTCTAGTGCTTCACTTATATATTTTTAGAACATGGTGGTGGTCTTATTTTATAAAAATAATTGATCTCTCATGCTTCACTTATATTATTTTGAGAGTCCTTTAAAACAGCATGGTAATTTAATTTAATAAAAACTTTCATATAAGTGCATTGAATACTAAGAGAAGTTTGATACTTGATAATTGTTTTTAGATATGGACATGGTGATATTAGAGTCATGCTAGTTGAGTAGTTTTGAATTTGAGAAATACATGAGTTGAAGTTTGTGATTCCCGAATCATGCACGTATGGTGAACCGTTATGTGATGAGGTCGGAGCATGATTTATTATTGATTGTCTTCCTTATGAGTGGGGGTCGGGGATGAGCGATGGTCTTTTCCTACCAATCTATCCCGCTAGGAGAATGCGCGTAGTACTTTGTTTCAATAACTAATAGATTTTTGCAATAAGTATGTGAGTTATTTATGACTAAAGTTGAGTCGATGGATTATACTTACCATCACCCTTCCACATTTTCTAGCCTCTCTATTACCGCGCATTTTTCGTCGGTATCATACACCCACCATATACCTTCCTCAAAATAGCCACCATACCTACCTATTATGGCATTTCCATAGCCATTCTGAGATATATTGCCATGCAACTTTCCACCATTCCGTTTATTATGACACGCATCATCATTGTGATATTGCCTTGCATGATCATGTAGTTGACATCGTATTTGTGGCAAAGCCACCTTTCATAATTTTTTCATACATGTCACTCTTGATTCATTGCATATCCCGGTACACCACCGGAGGCATTCACATAGAGTCATATTTTATTCTAATTCTTGAGTTGTAAGTAAAAATAAGTGTGATGATCATCATTATTCGAGCATTGTCCCAGTGAGGAAAGAATGATGGAGACTATGATTCCCCCACAAGTCGGGATGAGACTCCGGACGAAAAAAAGAGAAAAGAGGCCAAAAGAAAGAAAAAAGGAAAGAAGGCCTAGATAAAATAAAAAAGAGAGAAGGGACAATGTTACTATCCTTTTTCCACACTTTTGCTTCAAAGTAGCACCATGATCTTCATGATAGAGAGTCTCCTATGTTGTCACTTTCATAAACTAGTGGGAATTTTACATTATAGAACTTGGCTTGTATATTCCAATGATGGGCTTCCTCAAATTTCCCTAGGTCTTCGTGAGCAAGCAAGTTGGATGCACACCCACTTAGTTTCTTTTGTTGAGCTTTCATACACTTATAGCTCCAGTGCATCCGTTGCATGACAATCCCTACTCACTCACATTGATATCTATTGATGGACATCTCCATAGCCCGTTGACACGCCTGGTTGATGTGAGACTATCTTCTCCTTTTTGTATTCTCCATAACCACCATTCTATTCCACATATATTGTTATGTCCATGGCTCACGCTCATGAATTGCATGAAAGTTGAAAAAGTTTGAGAACATAAAAAGTATGAAACAATTGCTTGGATTGTCATCGGGGTTGTGCATGATTTAATATTTTGTGTGATGAAGATAGAGCATAGCCAGACTATATGATTTTGTAGGGATAACTTTCTTTGGCCATGTTATTTTGATAAGACATGATTGCTTAGTTAGTATGCTTGAAGTATTATTATCTTTATATCAATATTAAACTATTATCTTGAATCTTTCGGATCTGAACATTCATGCCACAATAAAGAAAAAATACATTGAGAAATATGTTAGGAAGCATTCCACATCAAAAATTCTGTATTTATCATTTACCTACTCGAGGACGAGCAGGAATTAAGCTTGGGGATGCTTGATACGTCTCCAACGTATCTATAATTTTTGATTGCTCCATGCTATTATATTATCTGTTTTGCATGTTAATGGGCTTTATTTTACACTTTTATATTATTTTTGGGACTAACCTATTAACTGGAGGCCCAGCCCAAATTGCTGTTTTTTTGCCTATTTCAGTGTTTCGTAGAAAAGGAATATCAAATGGAGTCCAAACGGAATGAAACCTCACTACAAAAAATACACTTCTGTGATGATACGTGTTTGTCACAGTAGGTCGCGTTTTTTGTCATGCATGTACATCCATGACAAATTTATGACAGAATCAAGATAGTCATACCTGTGCTGTCGTAGAAGTGTTCCATGACATTACCAAAATTATCATCACGAAAGTGTCCACTTCCATGATGATAAATCGCGTGTCATAGAAGTGCTTTCGTCAAGGGTGACCGACACATGGCATCCACCGTAACGGAACGCCGTTAAACTATCGGGTCGGGTTTTGGATCTGATAACCCGTTAACAGCCCCGATCAATGGGGATTTTCCACGTGTAAAATCATCATTGGCTAGAGGAAACACGTGTCGGCTCATCGTTGGGACAGATGTCATCTACTCATTGGACAGGAGGCACCTATGATAGGTTGACATGTGGCACGGCCCAACAGTGGCCCATTCTGGTGAAAAAGGCCGGCCCAGTAAAAATTAGCAGGCCGGCCCATATAAGGCCTACTTGTGTCAGGTCTATTTAAGCCCACGACCCATACGAGATGTGCCAATTCGTCCCGTTAAAGATTTGACACCATTGCAGCCCATCGTCAGTTCGAGCTCGTTAACAGACTGCTATATATTTGGGCTCAATATTGGCCCGATGAGATTTTGGCCTGTTAACGACCCATTTAATGGATGGGTCAATTTTCAGGATGTACATCTTTCGGCCTTTTAGCGACCCATTTAAATGTTGGGCTAATTTCTGGCCCGGTGTGTCTTTCAGCCTGTTGACGGCACATAAATCTGATGGGCCATTTGTAGTCGAACCTGAGTTTCGGCCTTTTAGCGGCCCATTTAAGTGTTGGGCCAATTTCTGGCCCGGTGTCACTTTCAGCCTGTTGACGACCCATAAATCAGTTGGGCCAATTGTAGTCGGACCTGAGTTTTGGCCTTTTAGTGACCCATTTAAGTGTTGGGCCAATTCCCGGCCCTGTGTGCCTTTCGGCCTGTTAAATGACCATAAATGATTTGGGCCATTTGTAGTCAGACCTTAGTTTTGGCCTCTTAACGGCCCATGCGCTTCATGGTCCAATACCAGCCCGGTTTCTCTTTCGGCCTTCTAAAGGCCCACAACACAGTTGGGCCGTTTACAATACGACCTGACTTTCGGCCTCTTAGCAGCCCATGCTCTTCATGGTCCAATACAAGCCCGCTGCCTCTTTCGGCCTGCTAAAGGCCTACAGTATAGTTGGGCCATATGTAGCCCAAACTTAGTAACGACCTGTTAACGGCCCGTGAAATAAATTGGGGCTACCTATTGCCCGCTTCGATGTCAGCCTGTTAACGACCCGGGAGGTAAGAGGGCCGACCGTAAACTTTCGGCCTAGTAACGGCCCATTAACTTAATGGGCCCACTAAAGTTCGTTCGTGTCTTTAGGCCAAATTAGATAATTTGAGCCCATTACGACGAGCAAAGGTACGGCATACAGGGAATAACGTTGCACATCTAGAATATATTACAAGAAATTACATCCACTGGGCAATCAAATATTGATGCCAGTGCAAATAAATGAGCAGAACCTAACCATCTACAACGTCACAATCTACAACCTCAGCACAGATGACACCCATAAGCATGTGGGCAAGTTCTTGCTACTTTGCCACACTGTCTCTGAAAACATTGATCAGTTGTTGTGTCGCTCGACTCTGCACCTCTGATTCATCCACCATTTCCATCATTTCTTTAGCCATTAATTGGTTCACAAACACACATTTATTCAGTTGCATTCGAGACAGAGGATACTGAACAGATTCAGATGGCGATTTTGGCAGGCTTGTATTATTGATAGTGGAGAGTGTCTTGACCACTGCATCATAACATAAATTAGGACGGGAACCAAACAGATTAATCATGAGTTATTGCCATATTACCTGGCCTAGATTTACTGGAAAGAAACAATGGGGTTGCCTTGCTGTTTTCAGAGTTTGTCTTCTTATCTTCAGCAGCCTGCCCAAACTTAACACAACGAACATTTGGGCAACTAGCCTACACCAAATTAACACAATATGGCACAACTATAATCAGCCAGGTAAGGTAATACGAAAGCAACATTGACACAATGAATGAATGGGAAACCAGAGAAGCACTACAATTCAGTAATGTGTGTGATATGAGATAGCACATTCATGCAGCTCAGTACGCAAAACTACCACGCAGTTTTCCTTACAAAAATCAACATTGGCACCTTTAACATTTTGCTACAACTAATTTTAGATCAGATAAAGGTTAGATTCACGTCGATTAACAAAATACATGCTGATGTAAAAATATAGTGATATACACACTACAACATGAACCCCACTATAGCAACGCATCTTTCCGTATCTAAAAGTGCATATATGCATTGTTAGTGTCTTTACCAACGGTTTAGGATGCGTAGCCTTATCCAGTGTTGCTAGCGCACATTCCAACGCTTATACTACCGTTGGTAAAAGGGACCGTTGCAAGAATACAACGCATAAAACAGACCCGCGCAGCAATTTTATATGTTGGTGCTTTATGTACACAAAGCAGGATCCCATTGCTTGGCAACGAGGAATTTGCAATGTTTCAAGTGTTGATACTTATATAATTTGAATATTATTATTATTATTATTATTATATAATATGTTGCCAGTAATAATTAACCCTCCACATAATGGTGACAATTATGTACATGTGAAGAAAAAACAAAAGGATATACTCATGGGAGGAAGAGCTCATATATTATATAAAACTGTTGGCTTACAAGAGTGGATATTACACAAGGAACATCATCCAAACGTGATGCATAATCCAAATATTTTCTTGAAAACGGAAATTAAACTAAAAGCATCCATCAATATCCTTACAACTAATCTAAAAGTTAACCAAGGAACATCATCCAACAAGAACATCATCCCTGAAACTTAACCAAAACTGAAAGCATCCATCATCATTATCATCATGAATCAGCATCAACATCTTTGCAGTATACTTGCCACACACCCGTATAATCATCCATTTATCCTTTGAATCTACAGACAAAGAAATGAACTGTTAACTCACAATACATTGACAAGATGCAAGTAGAGACAGAAGGATGTTAGTCATTGTATCTGCTAGTATATCTCTATATGCAAACTCCAGAAATTTATCTACACCAGGTGAGTACTGTGTACTTTCTATAGGAAATTGCAATGGTAATTCGGTTGATTCTAAAACCATTCCACACTGAATAAAAATAACAAATATTACTGCAGTTGTAACCATGAATGAATTGCAAAAGCTTAGCTTTTTAATATCTTGTTTATGGTATAAGTCCTATCATCATACAATAGAAATTCACAATTATATTGTTTTTTGACAATGCAAGGATCCTCCTCCCAGCGATTGCAACATAGCAGGCAGAATTTTTTTCAAACATTGTAAAAAAGCTACTAAGGTTACTCTACTATGCATACTAGTCGTCAATGTTTGCACGGGCTAACATTTTTGTGTTTCACATTGTTAGCTGGGAATAAGTACTATGGTGATCTGAAATTGTTAGCTCAGATCTGACATCAGTAATGGTTTCTCCTAATGCTATTTCTCTTCAAGAAAAAAAATATGAGAGAAATTATGTATGCTTGGAGGCCAGATGTCTCCCCAGCTGATGAGGTTGGAGAGAGGTGCTGCAGTATACAGTTATTAGAACGCTTGGTCACTACAAAGTCATGATACAATCAAACAAAAAACATCCGAAACAAATCGTGAGTAAAATTTGATAGTCAAAACACACTCGATGAGAAATTTATACATGTAAAAATTATATAAGATCATCACGATTTAATTTAAGGGGTTTATGTTATATATCAAGCCCAATATTTTGCAATATTCAGCTTGTATTAGTGACACTTGCAGCAAATTTCTTACTGTATATATACAACTGGATATTCGACTCTAGATACATATCAAATATGTCGAATATTTTACACGATAGGATTTCTCTGAGTCATCCACTATGTTTTACCATGTACATCTCTTCTTTTGACTAAAGTATACACTGTCAGCACCCTGCAAATTCCTACTATAAATATATACCAAAGGACACATCAAGAAGTTGAATCATGTTATCACGTGGTAGAAAACTACAGCACAATAATGGGATAATATGCGAAGTTGCTGGAGAAAGAAGAGAGATGAAATCGACATGAGCAAACTCCAGTACAATAATGGGCTAATGTACATGCGTGCATGCGTGCGTGCGTCTGTGGCTAAGAACTTAATTAACAAAGCCACAAAATTATTTTGGCTAACCTTATACATGACCTATTAAATTATCACTACCATAGATCATTATTTGTTTTTGTCCTTCCTCAACGGCAGCACATATAGTTTCACATTCAAAAAAACAAGCTATGATGAAACTGACCTTGTCGGATAAAATATAAGGTAGAATTGGTAATTGTCAAGGTCATCCTCTCCTCTGCTTGCATGCCACATACCTGCACTAGTACACAGTGTTATTAGCTCAAGTAAACATTTGTTTTCTTTGAAACTGAAAAGAAACCGTGATAATTTATGTGCTGCAAATACAATAGAACAACATATGTTTTTTGATACAAAGTGACATCATTTTTACAAATTGCACAAACAATTATAATTAAGATGTACCTCAAAATATTAAGAAAGGTACATAAAAAATCTACCAAACATAAGGACCATCATAATTTTTATACTGTGAGCTTATGCTTTTGCACATGCATCACATAGACTAGTGGGACTATATATGAATATAATTATATCAACTGTTATGTATAAAGAAATAGCCACCATGCTGATATTAAACTAATCGTGCACCTGCAGACGTGTATGAACTAGCACTTACACTGAAGCATCACACGTTCAAGTTAATTAGGCTATAGTTATGCATGCAATTTAATATAATTAGCGCTTACACCATGGGTGGAGGCAGGGTGATGTGACCAATTAGACCTCTGAGTAGATATGATTAGAAAGAAAGAGAGTCCATTGCGTAACGAACTAACAAACATCTAAGTTATGGTGGTCGGGTAGTGAGGCCTAAGTAGATGGCCGTGATACAGCACACTCGCGGATGCTCTCACTTCTACAACAACTCTGCGTAAAGTTCTCACTTCTACAACAAAAAGTTCTCACTTCTACAACAACTCACTGGAACATGTGAACACTGCTACCTACTTCAGCTGTAATAAGGTTTAAAAAGGATTTTTCCAATAGAAATATGACTGTATGACGGAGTGACTGATCAGGCCTACATCTTGGCACGTAAGCAGAAAGTGGAACTTTGAATCATCAACATCAACCACGAGACTAGGACAACAAGCCTATTATACAATCATCCAACCACATAATCAATCACAGCAACTAAGGACTGGATAATCAAGTTTCACTTACATGGGCTCGTGACAGGCTTCTAAGCCATAACTAAAATCAGTTTAATTACAGCAAGATGCTTCAGCTAGAAGCTCCCCTCCGCACCAACCATCTATAATTCAACCTGTCAGTCATTATCAGGGACTGCCATGTCGTAAGTAGCAATTCCCAACTAGACTGAAGTGAAGCAGAGCAAGATGGGGAAAATAAAATTGGGAGAAGAGAAGCGGTCCGGCTCACCATGGTAGCGCGATTGTGAGGGTTGTTTTAGTGGTAACTCTGCCCGTAGCCGCAGGCCCTCGTGCGGAGGTAGTGGATGCAGTTGGTCGTCGAAGGGGAGCGGTGACGAGAGGGACGTCGTGACGGGAAGCAGGTCGCAGGGGAGTGTTGACTAGCGACGGAGCGCCGGGATGGAGGATCGCATGGGGAGTGGTGAGGGCCTGAGGGGCGGCCTTCCAAGATGGAGGATTGCAGGGGAGTGGTGACTGGTGAGGGACAGCGCTCCCCGATGCAGGTAGGTCGAGGGGCGGCAGCCGGCGTGGGATCCTATAGGATCGAGAGGAATAGGGAGGCTAGGGAAAGGGAAGACCTAGATTAATTGTGAAAGCCAACTTGGGCCGGGCTAGACAAAAGGCTGGGTTAGTGCGTTGGGCTAGTTTTGGCCGGTTGTATTCTACAACGCATATGCTACAATACTTATTATTCGTATATATTGTGAATTTTGCAACATACAGTCAAAACGTTGTAGAATATCTGTTGCTTTATAACGTGTTTTCTTGTAGTGACAACATGTACTTACATCAGCACTGGAGCACAGAGAATTCCCGCAAGATATTTTCCTCAAATACGATCCCAATGGAGGAAGTCTTGTATTATTTATCCTTATTTTCTAAAAGAGAGACGGATAAGAAACATGTAGAAAATATGATCAGAATGCTATAAAATTTCATGATGCGAGGATACACACACGCTTCTTAGAATGGAGTTGACATTCTTTTGCTGGACTAGAGCGGACTAGTTCTTTGGCCATTGGAATCTGCTTATTATCAGTGGGAGTTGGGTTTCTTTGTGCTGGAGCAGTATCTATGAAAAATGGAGTTGGTTTATTATTTCATGGCATTTGGATCTTTTGCAAAGACCTGGTTTGTAACCCTTCAGATTCTAACATAGCCGTCTTCCCCTTGCATGCCTTATATAGAAGAATGGTGATTCAGTTATAAAACATGCTACAACAGAGATGGAATAGGTACTGAAGAATAGAAAGGCATGACATATTGACATGTATTCCCTCCATCCGGAAAAAATGGATGGGTCTAGGTGTATTTCAGTTCTAGATACATCCTTTTTTATCCATTTCGGCAACATGTAATCCGGACGGAGGAACTATGTTGTAAGAGCTAGGGATACGACAGGACAACACAGCAAAAAAACACTAGTTGAATGTAAAACTGTATGCTAGCGGAATACGTACAGAAATAACTAAGGCGACATACACGTGTATGATTGGGAAAATAAGATGGCATTGCAACAGAGCACTAGAACATCACTTCAATGTAAAAAACATGGTATGGTAGACAGATGAAGTACATACTGATGATTAACAATGCATAAGATATTCAGAAGCATGATGTCCAAATTAAGAAGATGGCATTGTGATAGAGTAGAATGACAGTACTTGAATTTGAAAACATGTTATCATGAATGGAATAGGTACTGAAAAATAGGAAGGCATGACATATTTAGATGCATGATCAACATGCTAAGCACATGGCATTGCAACAGAGTAGATACACTCCAGGACATTATATGCATGTTGTACCCATATCACAGGCCAAGTTAGAGCAAGGACCTTGTGGGGTTAAGAGGATTCATCATCTTTCTGCAAGTCTTCTGAGGAACTGCCTTTACATGTTCCATCATATTGGGTATCAATGACATCAAGTTTATTGGCCTTTACATTGCTCCGTGAGGTTCTTGTGGATATATATCAGTGTGTGCAATTATATCTGACATGCATGGAAGACAACTAGTAGTTAGATTTATGTAATGAGTGCATGTAGGAGACGGCATAAATAGTAGGACTGGGGTTAACTAGAAGCAACAGGTCTCATAAACTAAAGGGAGAACACAGATGAAAGGTACAGAATATGTATCGTTTGTACTCGAGATTAACTAGATGGCACACAAAAATATTAAAGAACAACATAGGAAATACTAGAAGTGGTATAATACTATAATCACCAGCCTGTGGGATAACATTGGCTGATGGATGATAACTATGGAACAGTGTTACCTAAACAACAAGTATCTTAGCTGAACTATGGAACAACGTTAACTCCTGAACAAGCCCCGTAAGAGATCAGCATGAATATACAGTGAAATCTGATGATCTATTTTCCATGCTTAGATGAATAACAAAGCCATAAATGTTGCACACAAGTAAGATGAGGGTACAACATATCTCTTTGATCTGAAGAAATACACTAAGAGATCATCAGCAAGGTATGAGAGTGGTCACACGTCTATTGACTCAAGACTAAATTGGGGTCACATGATTTTATTTTATTTTGGTACTGTCCGATCTACGCCGGATGGCTGGCCGTCTTGTGCCTCTCGGCTGACACTATTCGGAATCTTCCCCGAAGAGCCAGCGACCAATGGCAGAGCAGCCTGCCTCCGCCGTCCGTGGCCCCGGCCAAAACCCCGCTCCCCGCCCCACCGCACTGCCGTGGTTACGCCGCCCCCGGGCCAATCCACAAAGACTCCCCGTCATCCAGATCCGGCGGCGGCAGTACCTTCAACCCACGCAACTCTAAAATATAGCCATCTAAGCGATGCTTCCGCGGCGAACTTGCGGCCCCGCACCCTTACGTTAGACACCAGCCAACCGGCAGCCTAGGAGCTCCGCCGCCTCGAGGGGTGCTGCTTCCCATTGCAAATCGATTGGCCCAAAATAAAAATTTAGACAACTGACGCCTAAATAAAGTGATTTGAGATGAGGGTGCGACCTATCTGGCGGCATGGTGAAGTAGGCAGGTCCAGCTGCCGAGTCGGTGAGGCCGGCGCGGTTGCGGTGGCGACCGGCGGCAGGGAAAGAGAGATGTCGCGACGGTCGACGGCTACGCCGAAGCAGCGCCAGGACTCTGGACGGATCCGAAGTTGTAGCCGCTCCGGCGCCGTGAACAATGATGGGGGTAAATCCGCTCCGGTACGGTTCACGCGGAAGTCGTCGAGGCAGCACCAGCAGCATGGAGTAAGAGGCACATGGCCCAGTGCACGACGGCAAATGGACATCATCTCCGGCATTAGGGAGGAGGGCGGCTGTGAAATTGGTGCGGTGGGGGGAGCCATGGAGGTGGGGCTAAGGTTTCGAGGCTCGGGAGAAGGGAGCTTCCCGGGGAGAAGGTGATTTGGCGCCCACGAGGTATGAATGGGGGCGGGCGGGGGAAATAGGGATGGGAGTGGAACCATGTCTTACAGACTCATTTGTCTGAAATGTGAGGGGGAGTTATAGTTCTACCCTTGCCTATAGGCTTCTCGGCTTGGGTCTGTGTACTGAGGGTCGGGGATAGTAGAGTAACTTTGCTTCTCTGGGCGGGAGCGATTTCGGGCAAGGAGGGCGTGTTTTGAACTATAGTGGGCGCGAGCGATTTCGGGCGAGGAGAGCGTGTTTTGAAATAGTGGGCGCGAGCTATTTCGGGCGAGGAGAGCGTGTTTTTCCGACCATGGTTTATGAATTATTTGGCACATGTCATTTCGGCCGAGGAGAAGTCGCGCTTGGATGAAGTTACGAACCTACCCTCGATGTACAACGGGCCAATTGATGTGTGTCCCACATGGGACGGTAATTTCGCGTCTCCCATTTATTTGCTCAGGCGAATTCCACCGAGTAGAGAGGATGTTTAACGGTTCATTCAAATTTTGGGAGAACGAGCATCCACGTCTACCTTACCAAGTCGATTCGGATCAAATTTTGAAATATTAGCTTGCCACTTCTTTTTTAGATGGAGAGATGATGCTCGGGAGTAATGTGTTTTTACATGCTCGTTGCTAGCGATTTACTTTATGACAAATAGTTGACCCACTCAAAAATGCGAATCAAACCCAAAATGAAATATCTCGATTCAATGAAATAGCTCGTTCAGTAGGTCAAAAAAGTGAACTAAATCCAAAATTCAACACCTCAATGGAGTAGCATGTTGTACAGTATTATAGTACTCCATGAACATGTTGAAAGTCAAATTAATGAACTTGTTTGATATACACATATATCCGTTCATGTGTGGATTTCAGACAACATGTTCTCCAATTTAAATATTTTAATGCAAGTTTATATCGAAACATGGTTTATATCAGTATTTGATGCACAAAACGCGACCTCCCCCTCTCCCAGACTCCTGTTCTCTCTCTCTCTCTCTCTCTCTCTCTCTCGCCGACAATCTTCAATTCTGTCGCACGCATCCGACACAAAAACCTTGTTCGTCCCTCTCCCTTTCTCTCCATCTCTCTCTCTCTCTTTGTCTGTGTGTGTGTGGGGGGGGGTCTTTCTAGTTCGCAAGCATATATACACCATCTATAGGTCTCTCTCGCACACTATGTATGACACTCTAGCTAGTCCAAGCTAGATATCTTGGGTGCACTCATTGTATGCACACAGATTCCTTGGCTCTTTGCCTGTAACTCTCTCACGCACCACTATGTCGTCTCGGAGCTCTTCCCCCACTCTCTGAAACTCTCCATCCACCTGGGTCACACATACACATGCATACCTCACTCGCACTGGATAGGCCCATCTAAAACTCTATCTCTCCCCCTCGTTCTCTCTCCATCTCACACGTGCACACACACAATCTCATGCCCAGCTAGCCAAGTATGATGGTATCTCACTCAATTGTAGGCACACGCAGTCCCCCCTATATGTATATGGCTAGCTAATCTTAGTCTCCATCACAAACATGTGCATGGTCTATCTCGATTTCTCTCAGGGCATCTTTCTATCGCGCACGCACTCCCTCGATCTCCCACCCATATAGTCCCCTCACGATCTCGACAGGATCTCTCTATCACAAACACACCCTCTCTCCCTCCCCATGCGTCCATCCCATCCATGTGTCCCTCTGGACCTTTGTTCCTTGTTGGCCACACCTCTATTGTACATGTGCTATAGGGGTGTCTCGCTCCATTGCAAACAATCAAACACTAGCTATCTTCGTGTATCTCCTCGCCTCGCTTTTCCATCTCGCAGATGCATGCGTGATATGTTTGCATAAGAAATGAAAAAACACACACTCTCCCTAATTTATCATTTGTTGTCACTTTCTCTTTCACACACATACTCTTTTTGCACACTTACTCATTCTCCTTCACACGCACTTGATCTATCTCGACTGAGTCACTCTCCTCGGTCCATAGCATATAAATTTATTGAAAATTCAAACATCACAAAGTTTGAACATGTACGTGGAGAAAAAGAATTACATCTAGTACGACAAACATATACCATTAGATTCACCATGAGATGTAGTTTTGTATGGTGTATCTTTGGTATTGTAGATATAAATAACATTTGCGTAAACCTGATCAAAGTTTCCAAAGTTTGACTTCTAAAAAATTTACATGCACTGCATTATCGAGCAGATGGAATATCTCTTTCCCCCTCTCAGCTCTCTGACGCACCACTCAGCCTTATCGGGGCTCCTCAATCTCTCTCAAACTTTATTGGTCAGTTTGGTTCGTGACCTGACCCTCATGCCTTGATGGCCGGTACTGCCTGGTGTGAACGTGAGATGTAAAATATTTCTACCTGGCCAGGCTTGTGTGGTGCTGAAGCGTTTGGTCCATGCCTAGGCCAGGCAAAGCATCAATGTCCCATCAATCAATCCATGCATCAATTATTTAATGCTAATATCCATCCATGTTGCTATTAGCCTCGTGGCCACACGACCAAGCCTGACAAGGCGTTCGAAATCGGTCGCCTGGGCCAGGCTACTTGCCGTGTCTGGAGTTCAGCCAGGCTAATTAAAGTGCAAGGGAACCCAGGCCAGGCGGGCTTTCTTTTTCACAGGGTAGCAACTAAACAAGCGTGCATGAAATCTAGCCACAACCCCAGGCCAGGCAAAAAGATGCTCAGGACGCAAGCCAAACTGGCCTTATATCTCCCTGGTTCACACATACACATGTCTCGCTCGCGCTATACATATAGACCCATCCAACACTCTCCGCCCTTGTTCTCTCTCCATGTGACACGCACCCCCTAAGTACCATAATCCCTCAATCCATCATAGGCGCAAGCACTCCCCCCTCCTAAGTATGATTATCTCTTACTAGCCAACAGGAACACACGTATTGTCTCCTTCCATCCATGCGTCTATCTCGATATCTCTCGGGGCATCTTCTATCGCACACACACCTTGTCACTCGATCTCCCACCCATGTAGTCCCATCACGATCTCTAGGGGATCTCTCTATGACAAACATACACTCTCTCCTCCCCATGTCTGCATTTTGTCCGTACGTCTCTCTCGACCTCTCTCCCTTGTTTGTCAGACCCCTCTTGGCCACGTGCTAGGGGTCTTGCTCTCTCGGTTCCAAACAACCACACACTATCTCCTCACCTTGCCTCCGTTATCAAAGATGCATGTGAGATATGTTTGCATAAGACACGCACACTTTTTCTCTACTTTTATCGTGTGTTGTCCATGTCTCTTTCACACACGCACACACACTTTTTTCACTCACACACTCTCTCTCTTGTTAGGGACTCTGTCACGTCCATAAGCATATGGATGTTTTGAAAAGTCAAACCTCAAAAACGTTTGACCAGGTATATGTGGAGAAAAACATTTACATCTCGAACGATCATTAGATTCATCACAACATGTACTTACTTCATACTATCATTTATCTTTGGTATTGTAGATATAAGTAATTTCTTTATAAACTTGGTCAAAGTTTCAAAAGTTTGACTTAAAAATATGTTGGAACTACATTATCGAACGGAGGGAGTAGCTCTTTCTCTCTCTCTGCTATCTCTCACGGGCCTCCCCTCTCACTCGAACTCTCTATACCGACGGATTATATGCTCACTGTGTTAGTGTATAGCTCCGTATATTGTTTAGTTGACCGGTCAACCAATCCACATGCTGCCTTGTCAGCTCATGTTCTATATCTTCGTGTGCTGGCCCATGTGGCAGTGGGTGAAAATAAGTAAACTAGAGGCCCATCTGACACGCGATGAAGTAACAAAGTTGAAACCACTCGGGGTAGCACCCCGCCCGCTAGTAAATTGAGGGCGCATTGAGGACAAACTTCTTGCGCGCGAAGGACGCACTCGCGCACAATTCACCACTGCGCGGCGGCATGCACAGAAGGACGCACTCGCACACACCCAGCACACAACACACCAGCACACGTGTACACCGGCGTCGCCGCCAGTTGAGATGGACGGCGAGGCAGCCAACAAGCGGAGGCGGCTCGAGCCAAAACCGCATCTGGCGAGCCTGGACTTCATCAGCAGCCTCACCGACGACACGCTGCTCGTCATCATCGGCCTCCTCCCCACCAAATCTGCCGTGCAGACCGCCCTGCTCTCTCGGCGGTGGCGCCCCCTCTGGCGCTGCGTCCCCCTCAACCTCACCGTCGACAGCTGCCTCTACAATGGGGGTTGCAAACGCATAGCTGCAGTCTCCAAGATCCTTTCATCACACCCTGGGCCAGCCAAACGCCTTGACATCCGCATGTTCAGTACCAACTGCAAGGTCCAACCCAAGTTCGACGAGTGGTTCTTATCCCCGCCCTAGATCAGCTCGAGGAGCTTAGCTTTGAAGCTGGACAATGTCGCTCTCTGCCTCGCTCCGCCTCACGCCAACGCTGCGCCGCGCCAGCTTCAGCTCCTGCTATCTTCCCCAGATTAATGCCGCGCCCGCTCTTCTTCTCCCTCAACTCAAGCAGCTCGACCTCTTCGACATTGTCATCTTGAAGAAGGCTATGGAACACCTGCTCCGCAGCTGTACTGTGCTCGAGTACCTTCGTCTTGAGCAGATCTACGGGTTCATTAGCCTCCACATCGCCTCGATGAATCTCTTATGGATATATGTGTCTTGCTGGCCCCGCAACAAGACATCAATTGGGAAGAGATCACTCTAGCTATTCCACGTTATGGTCATTGAGAATGCGCCTTTCCTTGAGAGATTGCTTGTATCGGATCTAGAAGGTCCAACAAAAATCAGGGTCATTAACGCGCCGGAATTGACAGCGTTGGTGTACTTGTCTGCCGAATTCTTCGAACTCTTTATTGGATCCGTAATCGTTCAGGTACAACACTCATCTTCTTCTCTGTCTTCTTGAAATTCACATTTTTAAATTTCTTCTTGATGTATTTATGACCGTCTTCCAGAAAATGATTCCCACAAGCTTGACCCGGTCCATGCGCATAGTGAAGATCTTAGCACTAAAATCTATCGGCCCCAATCTGGATCAAGTTGTTGGATTCCTTACATGCTTTCCGTGCACGGAGAAGCTACACATCGAGGTGAAACTTCTTTCCTATAAGTAAACGGTAATCACAACGTAGCTCAATTTTTCGTAATTTTCCCAAATTACGATGACAAGTGTAGTGTTCAAAACTGCATCTATGTACTGCACCGAAAGAAATGTTTTTAGTATTTTTTCTCACGTGATCACCTACATCATTTTTATGTTGTACTACTATAGTAGCCTAGGCTAGTCATAGTGGAAAGTAACTTAGACTACTCCAGTAACTCTATGGTTACCCTAAGAGCAAGTACTACCTCCGTCCTGGTTTACTCTTCCAATTTTGTAGTATCAAAATTTGACCATAGATTTAACTGACAAAATGTTAATGCATGTCACTAACAAAAGAGTAGTACGAAATCCTACGCACCTACGCACGCTAACCAAGGGCTGAGTGATCACTCGAATCGCAAGATCAATTGACTAGAAGCTACGCTAGACCCATGGAGGCGATGAGCGCGAGCATCAGCCAGCTGTGCCAGATGGTCCACGATGCCGGCCTGCGGCCCAACACCGAGGAACGTCTCCAGGTAGTATTGCTTGAGGCTACCAGGGCAAGGGGCCGCTTGGATGACAGCTTCGTCTCCTTGTTCGACGAGGTCCTAATCGGTTTCCTCGACAAGTTCACTGTCGGTGTCAAAACCGGCGGATCTCGGGTAGGGGGTCCTGAACTATGCGTCTAAGGCGTATGGTAACAGGAGGCAGGGGACACGATGTTTTACTCAGGTTCGGGCCCTCTTGATGGAGGTAAAACCCTACATCCTGCTTGATTTATTCTTGATGATATGGGTATTACAAGAGTTGATCTACCACGAGATCAAAGAGGCTAAACCCTAGAAGCTAGCCTATGGTATGATTGTATGTATATGTCTATCGACTAGCCTGGCCTCGATTTATATAATGCACCAGAGGCCTAGGATAACAAGAGTCCTAGCCGAATACGCCGGTGGGGAGGAGTCCTTGTCTTGATCGCCAAGTCTTGCGGAATCTTCCTTGCATGCGGCAGCTGTCCGAACTGGCCCATGAGTATACGACCACGGGGGTCCTCGGTCCAATCTAACAGAACGGGAGATGACGTGTTGAGTACCCCCTAGTCCAGGACACCGTCAGTAGCCCCCTGAACCGGTCTTCAAGTTAGGGAAGCTCCTCGATTCTTCCGAACTGTTCTTCATCTTCGGTTGTCGGTCTTGAAAACTGGTTCAACAAATCTTCTCATCTTCGATCTTGAGGATCGCCGAAATGCATTCGACGAGTTTACACGTCGTGTATCCGACGAGCCCCTTTAAGTTTCCGGCCTTTACCAATGCCTGGTTATTTCTATGCCACACCTCGGGTTTGAAGTTGTTCCCGGGAGGCAGTGTCCTCTTGTGTCCGAGCTCCAACGCCAGACTGCATTCGAGGTATCTTTTGCAGCCGAGCACCAATGTCGGACTGCTTTCCAAGCTCCAACGCCGGAATGTATCCAAGCTCCAACGCCGGACTATATCCGAGGTGTTATATCACCTTGGTTCAAAAAAGTTGAAGGAGTTTAGCCGAGCTTAATGCTGGAAATGTCCTCTATGGAGCCAGCCACTAGCGCCTGAGCTTTATGCCGAACTGCTTCTGAGGTAGTGCACCACCCCAATCGTGGGCTGATTTATTGTGAATATTTTTTATTGGTGCAATTTATTCTCTGCCGAGATATATAGCCAGTAGCCCTCAAGGTGTGTATCGTTCTAAAACCCGAGATTCACCTGAAGGATGACATAAGACCGCTGATCCTAGTAGCCACTGAGACTCAGGTTGATTTGCATAATCGGCCCGAGGATCAAGTCCTAGCTCGGCAGAATACTTCGGGACACAAAAAGCGGCATGCTCAGTCCTCGAGACTCAGGTTGGGTGCGGCCGACCAACATGAGGATCAAAATCTCCTCGGCAACTGTATTGCACTTAAAATTTTCTGCATTGAACAGGCAATGCAGTAGCCCCCGAGACACTGGTCGGGTGGCAACACCAGATTAGGGGATCGATACGCCCCTTTAATATTTGTAAATAATAAGCCCGAAGCCCAGTAGCCCCCGAGCCTTAATGCGGGCACGGGTGGCCGAATTAAGGATCGATATCCAGAGTAATATCACAAATTATGTGTAATGATTCTATGTATCCAAGTACTTTACATCATTAATGCTCGGATCTGCATTGTACAAAACTTTGTTGACCGACCATCGGCTTCCACCTCCTCGGCCCGTAGCCGAGGAGTGTTCGTCCTACTTTATAAAGCCTGTATGAGGGCAAAGATTTACGACAAACAAGGCAATCTGGCCATACAGTTTTATAAACAATGGTACGCAGAGAGATATGTTATATTACTGTTTAACATAAGAAATGTCTTCCAAAGGAAATAGTTCCGCTATCGGTTCCTTTCTTTGGGTTGTCATGCTAAGCATGATCATGAAACCTCAGCTCTAATGTAAGAGCAAAATATCGAGGATTTAGTTTGGGAGGCCACTTAATAGCACCCGGTAGTGTTCGGCGACAGTTGAAGTCAAGCCGTAAACACTTCATCCATTGTTATAATGGCTCGTCATTTAACACAGTCATCGGATCCCTGACCAGTTTACGCTTATTGTAACAGTCAGTTTTCGGCTTTCTCCACTAAGGTGCTTAACCATGTGAGCTGCAAGCACAATCGCAGTGGTTCTCCCTTTGCACGCCTAGCCGAACAAAGTGGAACATCGGAAGCAACTGCAGGAGCCGGGCAACCCAACTATTGACCGAAGACACAATTCGAAACCGATGCATATATAGAAATATCCAAGAATGTTTTTGCCGAATCTCTAAAGGTATCCGGCTTTGCACTGCGAGACTTGTGCTGAAAACACAGAAATAGTTTAAAAGTGCCATAAGCTTGGAAAACCAAAAAAATGTCAGTAAAAACTTGACGTCCGAACAAGATCAAGTGTTCGGTGCCAATCCGAAAATTGGTCTTAGAAAAAAAAGTGCTTATGCCATGCTTTAACATGACACATCCTATCTCAAGACTTCAAGCGGGTCAGCCTACGGCTTCAACCTCCTATCCCGAAGGCGGAGTACTTCTTATTAGGCCAGTTTAGAAAACTAAACTCTAGCGGCTTTGAAAGAGAAATTAGGCTCCCAGGCTAGTGACCACACACTTGTGTCGAAAAGAGGAGTGATTAATAATAATAGTAAGAAAAACTTTGCAACGACTAGGAAGAAGAACACTTATTATAAAACGGCTCATATAAATTTAAGAGCCCCCAAGTGACTTGGGTAAAAAGAATTTTATGTATAATGATTGTATGTACCGAAGTACTAATATGATATCTTTGTTCACCCGAACTTTAAACGGGTCTTAACCGACCGTCGACTTCTTCCTCTTCGGTCAAGGACCGAAAAGTGTTATGTACTCCACCTGTCGAGAATATCGACAGTGTTTCCAATAACCAGGCAACCGGGCCATAAGGCTGTAACAGACAAATCACGCTCAGGGAACTTATGCTATATTACAGACGAAGTGCAAGAAGCATCTTCGAAGAAAAGAGTACCCCCACCAATACCTTTCTTCGGTGCTCATTATTACTATGAGACTTGTGCAATAGATTTTTTGTACTCATGAGTTCCGTTGTGTGCCGACCATGATTGAAAACAATAAGAGCGCTAGCTTTCGGCTTCACCCAGTCTGAGGTCAGAGCTCGGAGGACCCGGTGTGACAATCGCAGGGGTGCTCCTTTTACTCCCTAGTCGAACAATCGGGAACGTAGGGGTAAGCACAGGAGCCAGGCAACCCAGCTTGCAAATCGCTTAAGTCAATATGGTGCATATTGTGGCGTAATATACGAAAAAGGAACGAAGCCGTACAAGTATATTCATATGCAAGAGGAAAATCTCCATCAATGGAGCCCTCAAATAAACGGGGTATTTGAATCTGTGTGTCACAAACAAAGTTTTGACAAGGAGATTCTCTACAAGCAACTTTTTTTTCAAAAAGGTATAATGCTTGGTCGAACCGAACACAAGTTAAAAATTTAAAACTTTGAGCATGAAGGCAACTTAGCTGGTTAATGTGTTCGGTATTGATGACACGACCCATGCTTGATGCGGGACAAGGTTCCATCCCCCAAGCCGGTACCAAGGTGGCAGAGCAAAGAGCTCGGCACTCCGAAGTGGTGACATAGCACGGTCAATGCAGGCCGACAGAGTGATGCCGAAGTCCCTGGCATGGGGTAATGAAGTGTTGATGAAGCCCCCGTTCCAAACGAGGTGACGTGGTATGTCAGTACGCCGAGTTGACGATACTGCCCAACCCAGATCATTTTCCTGTGCACAAAAAATAGTACAAACCGGAGATAATAGTAATAATAATAATTAAAAAAAGTGTTGCATAATAAATAATTTATGCAAAGTGAGTAATAAAAGAAATATGGCCTGGCGCCGAAGTCAATGTCGATGCAGGGCGTCAGCGTGACACAGTGAAGGCGTGACAAAGCCTGAATTTGCTGGGCGGTCCGGGCTCCGAATGCGGCATTCGCCGAACTATGTACAAAAACCGACCGAACCACCATGCGATCATTTTTAATGTGGCCACCATTTGGTAGACCTGTGTACAGATGATGGAACAAGCAAGAGTAATAATTTCTTAAGAAAAATAAACCCAACAAGCAAAAATTGTTAGGATTAATAGCACCTGGTTTATTTGTTGTAGCATTCTGAAGAAAAGTGACACCCAAAATCGGGAATCGATCCGCACACCCATTGCCTGATGATCGATAGAGCGATGGCCTGGTGATGCTGTCAAAGGTTGACTTGCCGAGGCGAAGCCCTCGGCCCAGCTAACGTGACGAAGCTGGTCGGCTGGTGACGCCGAAGTCACCGGAGTATGTTGATGAAGAAATAGCCAAGTCCCCGGTATAGCCGAGGTGACAGAGTCTTGATTTCAGCCGATGAGTCGAAGTAGGTCGGCGTGATGGACACCATCTTGAAGAAGCAATAGTGCGGCCCTGCCAATGCAGGTCGTGACGTGGTCGATGCCGGCATGATGAGGTGACCGTGCGGCGATGCCGGTATGCCTGCTTCGTATAATCCTGGGGCGGTGATGTTGGTGATGATTTATCCTTCGTGATGACGGACTCTTGTTTGGTTTTCTGAGATGATGATCCGAAGAAGTTGAGCTCGGCTCAACAAAGCGATGACGTGTCTAGCACAGGTCGGCAGCCTTGGAGCAATACTGCCGGACTGGTTTGACACCAGCATGATGATGAAGATGACCACAGGGGAGGCTTAAAAATTTACAGGAACGTGTTTAAAAACAATGCACAATACCCTAGAAGAGAATTGCTCTAAAAAGGCTGTCCAATATCACGTTCATAAAGAAACATGAATTCGGGTCGAATCCGTATTCGCGCAGAAAATGGATCCAAAAATTGGTCCACTCATCGCATGGTTCCCGGAGTTTGAACCGTCTGATCGAGCTGAAATTTGGAGGGGTGGTAGATATTGGAATTCCGCAATAGTTGAAAGGTTGGATCTTCCAAAGGACCTCCGAGCTGGGCTCTGGAGACCACGCCCTAAACTCGTCCAGATTCCCGTCCAGATTTGACAGGGCTCCGGTATATCATAGATTGTCGGAGATTTCTCCATCGGAACTCGACGAAATTTTGCATGGCTGTTGTAGACGTAATTCTGCACTATTCCACCGAAGCAATAGTCAAACCGACGCTCGAGGAGGTGGTGACGGCGAATACAAGTTCACTGTCCATAAAAACAGCACGGCCGCCCGAGGGCAATGTTGACATTGAGCCCTCGAGCTCCATGGATGATTCCTCCCTGATCTTGATAGAGATCTGAGTTGATGTTTGATGAAGGCCCTCGTCCGAACATGGTGATCCGAACACGGGGTGTCGTTCTTGGCTGAACCAAGGTGACCAGCCAAGCTGGTGACGAAGATGCCAAAGTCACTGCTGATCTGCAGGCGAGCCATCGATCCTTTTGCCGATCACACAGCGGAGCTCTTAATGAAAGCACCAATGTCGGTGTCAAAACCAGCGGATCTCAGGTAGGGGGTCCCGAACTGTGCGTCTAAGGCGGATGGTAACAGGAGGCAGGGGACACGATGTTTTACTCAGGTTCGGGCCCTCTTGATGGAGGTAAAACCCTACGTCCTGCTTGATTTATTCTTGATGATATGGGTATTACAAGAGATGATCTACCACGAGATCAAAGAGGCTAAACCCTAGAAGCTAGCCTATGGTATGATTGTATGTATATGTCTATCGACTAGCCTGGCCTCGGTTTATATAATGCACCAGAGGCCTAGGATAACAAGAGTCCTAGCCGAATACGCCGGTGGGGAGGAGTCCTTGTCTTGATCGCCAAGTCTTGTGGAATCTTCCTTGCATGCGGCAGCTGTCCGAACTGGCCCATGAGTATACGGCCACGGGGGTCCTCGGCCCAATCTAACAGATCGGGAGATGACGTGTTGAGTACCCCCTAGTCCAGGACGTCGTCATTCACCATCGTCAAGAAGCTTGCGGACGACTTTGACGTAAGCCTCGAGCTGACGCGCCCAGGCTCTGCAATGCCGGCCACCCTCAACGGCCGCTATGGTAACAACCTCTTCGACACACTGGTGGCCCTGCGACTGCCCACCGTTGCGCCGGAGAATGTCCACCTCAAGGTCGCGCTCGCCACGCAGCGCCTGGCGCAGCAAGACACCATCGACATAATCACCCACGTCTACGCGCAAATCGTCCACAAGGACTACTACATGCAAGAGGAGGATGATAGGACGCTGGCCTTGTTGGAGCGCAGGGCAACCTTGGACGGCACTTTCAGAAGCACGCTGAGCTCGCCGCCAACGCCGCTGCTCCTCACACGTCAGTTGGTGACCCGACGCACTAGGGCGTGAGGATGTCGTTGAACGTTGATGGATCCATATGTATTTTTATCTTTCCGTCAAATCCATGTAGTAGTATATGATACTACAATACTTATCTTACCTTTCGCATCAACTTCTTAATTTTCGTACGTACTCCATGCATGAACGGCACCAGAACCAAACTTCTCATTACTCTAGAAAAATTCGTTATTTTCTATCTATCGATCGTGCCATGGAGCAGAACCAAATTTTACAAGTTACGAGTTCAAAAGGAAAAGCCTTCCGTGTTCGCCTCGCACCCCCACATGGTTGTTCCGGCATGCCGCTCAAGCGGGAATGCGTGCGGTGTTGCATTTTCACTTACAAGTGGGACCGCAGTTGAGCAAACCGACTGTCGGCAAACTCCCACCCCGCCCACCGCGTGATGGCTAAGAAAACAGGAGGGAGAAGAAATGGTTGTAGCATGGACTCCAAGAAAATTGGTGTCGGATGGGACTCGTGTGGGTGGCGTGTGCCGTACTGCTAGACGTGAATGCTAGTTATGGCACATGCCACCCCACTATATCGAGCCTATATCGAGGTACATAGAACAAATTTCCTGCAGTCCGTGCTCAGCCCTCCTCTATCTGTCTTCTTAGCCAGCCAGCGGACGCGCGGAGCCCATCGTCTGTTTGCTCACATGCGGACCCACATGTCAGTGAAAACGCAAGAGGACCCACTGAACCTGCACATCTTTCACCTCAACGTGCTGGTGATGAAAAACAAATACAGTAAAGATCTTCGGTGGCCGCTTTTGGAGTTACTCAAGAGTAGTAAGATTCTATTTACAGTTTAACCCAAGATGCACGTCTCATGGCTTCAACTACCACTCTATTTTCTTTCATGACACGAGCTGGATGCTGGATGTCCCACGTGTCGGCAAAAGGAGGAAGAACCCGACCAAATCTTCGGTTCTACTCTCGGATTAGACTAGTTGTGCTAACTCAAAAAATTTATTGTGTACTCCCTCCGTTCCAAAATACTTGACTTCCATTTGTCCAAAAATGGATGTACCTATATACTAAGACATGTCTAGATACATATATATTTTGACAAATAGAAGGCATGTATTGTGCAACGGAGGGAGTAGAATGGATGCAAGTTTTTGTATTGGGAAGAAGAGTACATCTGTATATTGATAGAGCGCAATTTAGTAGATGTTCTATCACTTTTAGCTAGCACAGACGCAAGATCGAGCCTCCGCAGATCAACAATGAATGCATCGAGAAGGCACTAATCCAACTTACAGGAGTAGTAAATGTATTGTTGTGATTCTTGTCTTCTTTGGTCTTGCTTTTCTAGTCAAAATTATCGTTGGAGTTCGGGCAAAACGGAGGTGCGTTTGGGGTCGTGCGTTGGAGTAGGCCTTACAAGTGGGACCGGAGTTAAGGAAACCGACTATCGGCAAACCCCCACCTATCCCGCCGCATGATGGCTGGAATTAGAGAAATGACGAGGTTGAAGAGATTGCTCTAGCATAGACTCCAAGAAATAATATGGTGTCAGATGGATGTCGTGGTAGTGGCGTGTGCCGTACTCCTGGACGTGAATGCTTGTTCTGGCCCATGCCACCCTACTACTCCTACTGCTTACTCCTAATATATAGTACTAGTATCAAGGATTCGAGGTGCTGGTTATGTACAGGGAACACATTAACATATGGCTACAGTAAAAACACCCGCCCAACGTGCGAAGCATGTGAAGCTAGTACAAATTTAGAGAAGCGACTCGAAAGCCATTCATAAAGTTAGTAAGTTTATCACACGCATATCATTTTATTACATACAGTAGGTCATCAACCCACATCGACAACGAGGATACATTATAAATACTAAAGTTTTCACCACACAACAAATAACAAGCAATGAACTGAACTTCAACTCAACCATTCCTCGGCATTGGAAATGCTTGCTTTGAACCACAAGTGATTCTCTGGGACGGGCCATCGATTGTCGATCTGGAAACCAATGCAGGTCTGATCATCCAGGCTGAAGCGGCCTACTATATCAGTACCAGGGTAGGGAACCACCCAAATGTCCGAGGTATAGACACAGTTGCTTCTCATAAATGGTACTATTAGCGTTGTATCAGTAGAAGTTGGATCTCCTTTCACCATCATCCGATAGTTTTGTCCAAGGAAGAGCGAGTTTTCTCCAAGAGTAACAATTCTGTACTAGGGAGAAGGAGTTGGCGCTAGCACTCTAGTATCCATCCCGAATACCATGTGACGGGTGTTGGAATAGGTCCGGAGAGTGCGACCATGGGAGACTACAGCTGCTTCCTTAGCAGTAACATCATCAGTGGGCTGTATACACACAAGAAGAGGTGATCCATCGGAACTAGTTGCCAGGCGCCACAGAGTATATGGGCGCTGCTCGTCCTCATGCTCGTGATCATCACCATCGTCATCTCCCCCTTGGTTATAAAAATTTTCAAGTATAGGTGGTGGGATGTTCACAGGACCTTGGAAACACAAGAAGAAGGTTAATTAGTAAAGGGAAACTTGCTAACCCACATGCATGTGGATGAAACAATTATAATTACGGTGGAAGACAAATGTACCGAAACTATGAGGATCCCATGCAAAAACAGTGCCACTAGTGGTGGCAGCAAACACAAGGCCCTCGTATTGAATTGCATCACAGTACTCATCCGTGTACAGAAACTGATTTTTGAGCAATGTCCACCGAGTCGAACCAAAAACGACGGCAACAAGCTTGTCGAAGATAGCAACAACTTGATAGTTGTTGTAATTCCAAGAGCGTTTAGGAACTCGACAAATTGCTATCTTCTGTAGAAGACGGTCACAATGATCATATTTGAACGTGCGTATAACACCAGTGTGCTCAACCTCTGGGCAGTGTGCTAAGATTTTTGGAAGTGGAACCCGGCCACGAGTGTAGACATTCACAAGTTCCCACTCGCAGTTGGACCCAATGTAAACAACCCAATCTCCATTTGCGCCCGCCCAAGCCTTACCCTCAAGCGATGGCATCTTAACATCATACTTATCATTGTCAAGCGGCATCAATAGGCAAAGGGCGAGGCCTCCGTTGTGCCGGCGCCAGTCATCAGGGTCATTGCGAAGAAGATAGGGGAGATCAAACCGCTCCTTGACTCTTGGGTTCTTTGTAATGATGTTATTAGTTGAGTCGAGAATGGGCTTGAACGAACCTGCCATGCTAGCCGAGGTGATGACGTCGCACCGATCAATGAGTTCCTCCACCACGTCATCTTTCAGATCAGGGCAAGAATAACGGGGTCGTTTTCGGCCTGTTCCCTCCATGGAGAAGACGATCGAACAATGGCAGAAGAAAGGGTGAAGGGCTGAAGGAAAATGGAGGAGGGAGAGGAAGAGGTTGCGACAGCAGTTCCAAATGGAGAGGGAAAGGCGAAGAGTCGGTGGACGGTTGCGTGTTTGCCACGGTTCACGAAGAGGCGCCCCGGCCTACACATCCGTTCGGAAATACTCCTACTACTCATCGTCGTCTCACTGATATGTTGGAACGGGACCACATGTCAACGAAACATGGTGTGTAATTTCTCGTGCAAAATGCGATCTGGCCACGTTGGCCCAAGGTGCCGCATTAGTTATCGACCTTTATTTTTTTAATGGCGTGCCGATCAGTTTTTAAGCACGACTAACTGGTACTATACGTAGAGAAAATATAAACTACTCTACCACTACCCCAACTCCAGTACTAGCAGTATAAAAAAGATATATAGGCTGGAGCTTCTGCGCTTTCTTGCTAAGGGCTGCCCACTTGCTTCTCACACTACCACCCTCTCTCCAGATCTAAAAAAGACGACCCCTCTCTCCCTCCTCACCGGTGGTCACAGGTCCGTCGGGGAAGAAAAAGACGTGCAGCGTTGACACACTCGTCATCGGCGAGCGAGGTCACGCACTGACGACAAGGTCGTCCTCTCAGACCTAGCGCCCGCGCAGGATGGCCTCCGTCCCCAAGCTCTCTGCCGTAGTGTGTGCGGAGGACGACGACCACGAGCGAAGCCACTTCCCGCCGACCCTCTGGTATGCTACCTCTTTTCGAGCCATAACCTTGTTCTATTGCCCCATCTGCTATGTCGTTGCATGTGGATCTTTTTCCACTCCACCATCTTCCCAATTTGCTTTCCTCTACTCTGCTGGCCACACAGATGAAAACCATAATTTGCACTATTAAAGGAAACCCTACTTCATGCAGACTAATCCATGTCTGGGTTGAATAAGGAAAGGAAGGAAGACTGTACTGTCCAAGAGAGTAGGAATCGAACCCGCATCTAGGTTGAAAAGGGGAAAAATCAGTAGCCAAGGAACGAGTCTCGTGTCTCTTGGTTGAAGAAGGGTAGAAAGGCATGACAACGCAATAGAGAATGACTAGGTCGATCGGTTTGTTGTCCTCGCATAGGAAAAAGGTGGCTAAAGAGAACAAAAATGAGACGTAATCCACATATGCTGCCTGGATATTTGTTGCTCTCGGCAACCATACCTCCCTCACGACTCCGCGTCCATGGAGGTACATCGTACTGGGGCGCCCACTGTCCGAATGGGCCTCCCATGCTTTTATTTCCACTTTTTTTGCTGTTAGTATAACGCCAGCAGTCAAGTCAAGCAATGCTACTTCTAAAGTGATACCACATTTAACTAATGCCGCTCTCAGTCTAATGCCACCCATAAATTTAAGCAATGCCATTTAATGTCACTGGATTATTTCAAGGTTAGCTGTTGATTCTGGATGTATTAAAGATTTTTCAGCTAAGGCATTCTAATGTTGTTGCACAGCCAGTATACCAACGATGAAACTTGTTACTACCTTCAGATTTTTAAACTGTTAATGCTTATAGATTACATACCTCACTTTCATGAGATAAGTTAATTTTTTCTATAGTGTCATCAAAATGCCAAGGTGCTGATGTCATTTTATTTTGGTTAAACTGCACAGATAATAGTGAAGACAAGAGGAAAGGTCAAGAGTGGGCACCTCCTCCTCCAGCTGTTCTCTTGAGGAGGTCTGTATGTTTGTCTCTAATGCTTGCCGACTACATACCTGACATCATGATGTAATGTTAAGTCATTTGCTTTTGTACAGTGTCACTGAATTGTCAAGGCGGTGATGGCATTTTATTTTAGTAGAACTGCACAAATTTTGCTTAAAAGAAGAGGAAAGGTCAGGAATGGCTCACTTTTCTAGAAAAAACTATGTATGCCTTCCTAACATCAACCGTTGTTGCTTTATTTATTCCTTCAAATAGGTGGTTAGAAACAGTCTTGCTACCTTTTCCCATTAAGAAATTGGAATGCTTATATTTGTGAGTCTATGCTTCAACTAGTGCCACTTTTAGAGTAATCACACTTTCAATATCTATGCAAACAGGGATGCTCGATTTTAGTGGAACTGCACAAAAAGTCCGACTGGTTCAACATTAGGAGCATGTTTTTTTCCAAACCTTTATATCCAATTGGTTGCACTATGAGCTATTCATTACGAAGGTACATGGTTTGCTACTATCTTGCTACTCTTTTTGTACTGTCATTAGATAGTAATACTAGTGGTTTGCATGTGAATTTATTGGCAGGGTGGACCTACATTGGAGGTGCAGGACAGGATTCAATGATTGGATGCTCAATTTCGGTTGTGTCGATTTCACCTCTTCCATCACTGCGAACATGGATATCCTTGTTTTGATGAAGAATAGGCGCTATATTTCTGCTCTAAACCAGCAAATCAATTCAGTATGAAATTGTCCAGGGCAAAACATAACTGTATCAGATTGTCCAGTGCAGAACATGACAGATGCTAAGAGGAAGAGACATGTTTAAATCGAAAATACAAGGTGTGGTATATGTTTACTAGCTGCTTGATATTTGTGCAGACAGAGGTGTCTGCCCGTTGCTATTTGGTAAACAAACAAAGGGCCCACAATTTTTGTAGAACTGCACAAGAGAATAGTATAGTCACTGCATGCAATGCCATTTGAAAATAGACACAGAAAGATTGGATAGTCACTTCATGGACTGCAGAAAAGTAGTACTGTACTATTTATTGGCCAACACTAGGTGCTTCATTGCTTTGGTCTGATTATACAATGGGCATCATTCTGCCTAAGTTAAAGTTTGTATTTCGAGAATAGTCTTGCCGTGTGATCGAGAGAAGACCAAATCATATTGCTGTGGATGTTCCTCCATCATGTGTGGTTCATTCTCATGGTTCCAGCTGTTGGTGAAACCACTTACGTTGGCCAAGAGAAGCATCCATGTTAGTAGGAAGAACAGATGTTTTTTCTAGATCTTTGCTTTTGGAGCTACATATTTGTATATGATCTGTGAATCATTGAGATGCATTAACATGTTGATCTTTTGTATGGGAATCGTACTAGTTAGTTTTAGTTGCGACGAAAGATCTGAAGTGGCTGATCTTTGCTTTTGGAGCTACATATTTGTATAAGATCTGTGAATCATTGAGATGCATTAACAGTTACTTATTTCTGTTCGCTCAGTGTTTACAAGTTTCTGATCGATCACTAGCTAGCCTACAAATGCGGTCCTGGCAGTTTTATTTGCGATGCAAGATGCGAAGTGGCAGTTTTTTGAATAAAAATGCCTACCTCTGAAGAAACTGACAGGCTACACTATCGATCCCACACGGATAAAAATGCCTACCACTAAAGAAATGACAAGCTACACTATCGATCATGCATGGATAAATAGCGGATCACGCACGTACTACCTCCTTTCCGGTTTGCAGGGCTCAACTCAAGAAATGACCTACTCGATCCTACACGAATAAATAGCGGATCACACACGTACTAGTACCTCCTTTCCGGTTTGCAGGGCTTAATTTAAACCTCTCACCAACCAAGGTACTCCCTCCGTCCGGGATTTATTAGTCCTGTGAGCAAAGCAGCAAGACCAAGGCATGGCAATAATTAACGGCATGCAGAAGTTTAAGCCTAATTAATTCCAACGATTTAAGTGGCTGCATGCGTGCCCTCGGCTGCGACTCGTTGCATGCTGCTTCGCGTACTGCCTGCGAGCAATTCTGAGTGCCTGCATGCAGCCGGCCGTAATTAAGGCAGCTAACTGATGCGAAAAAAGATACGCTTTAAATCCGTGGAGTCATTATTGACAAGGAGGGAGATGATTCGAGTGCACTTGTTTGACCGCCATGCCGGCGTGCGACCTAGACGGGACGGGACGCCACAACCATAATTTCAGTTTCTCTAGTTTTCCACGGCAAGCTGGCGCGCTAAGGCATTATTCATTGAATTCCGATGACCGTCGCGCTACCTTGTGCCTATAAGTACTGTTTCTCGGCCTTCTCAGGTGAAACCATGACCCAACTCGCCATATCCTCATAAGCCCCTACCGACCCGACGTCGCTCGCCACGTCCGCCATGCCCCCGCCCGTCCGCGGTTGGCGATGCCGGAGGCGGTCACTGCCGAAACTAGTGTTCAGGTTTTCACTGGAAGGCAGACGGAGGGAGGAGGCATTCTATCTGTCTTTAGATGGAAATGCGAAGATCGAGTAGTTGTTGGAGCGCGACCGCCTGGCGGAGGAGCAGCGTATCGCCGATTTGCGCCGCCAGCAGGACATGGAGCAGCAGCGCACCGATGCTCTGAGTCGCGAGTAGAGCGGCCGCAACTGGGCTGACTACATGGAGGCCGGCGCCCGGCAAATAGCCCTAGAGGCTATCGGGCACGCACGCGTTCGCGACGCTGATTTTTACTACCAGCTCGTCAAGTGGGTTTCCTGCTGTCAGGACCCCGACTCGATGTCACATCGATCTAGCTGGTAACACCTCATATCACTTTGCGGCCTCACGCACGGTATCCCCACGGGTGTCGTCTTACCTTTTCCCGGGACCGTTTGCGCCTTTTGGCTCACGTATATGATAGTGTCGCTAGCATCCATATGATAAAGAGCCCGGGCTGACATGACTAGTCGTAAACCCAAAGTGGCACAGACTTACAGGGACAGGCATCCATGACCCAGCTTCGAACGTGTCGGTCATCAGCAAGTGGGTCCGGGCTGTAGCACTGGGCTAGCAGGACTCCGGTAAACCGGGCTGTAGCGGGCTAACAGGACTCCGGTACTCAAAGCGTGACATTTCCCCGAAGGGACAGACACAGGAACGAAGAAGGACACATGCCGGCCAGCCTAAGTGTTCCAGAGCAGTAGCAAGCTACCATGGCTCAGCGGTAACACTAGGAGACATTTCCCGGTAAGAGAGGCTACCAAAGATAAACAACTAGATAGTCAGATCCCACACATACCAAGCATTTCAATCATACACACAATATGCTCGATATGTGCAAATACAACGAAGCATCACAACATGACTCTATGACACAAGTACTTTATTTAAGGCTCAGTGAGCCATACATAACATACACAAAGGTACGGGTCTCACGACCCCACATACAAGTCATACAGTCATACAAAACAGCAGCGGAAGTAACTTGTCTGAGTACAGACAACTAGTAAAATAAAAGAGGCTTGGACAGCCTAGCTATACTACGTGGTCCTTCACAAGCTCAGGGTCACCACCTGGGTCTTTAGCCTACTCGTTGATGTCAACGTCTACATAGAACCCATTAGAAGGGGTTGCAGCGTCTTCTGTAAAAATGTAGATTATAGCAACATGAGTACAAAGGTACTCAGCAAGACTTACATCAGATCCTACATACATGCATAGTATCAAGAAGGGTTGGTGGAGTTATTGCAGCAAGCCAGCTTTGACTCTTGGCTAGGCTAACCTACGATACTCCAACTTGAAATGGTTTTGCGTACACGAGTCCACTACTCACCACTTCAATACACTACCGAGGATCCGCCTCCGTCTTCCTACGGAAGAGCCATCCTCGGCACTCACACTTATCTTGAGGTTTTTAACAGTTTCCATTTACTTGTCTATGAACTGTATAGGCAACCAAGTAGTCCTTTACCGCGGACGCGGCTATTCGAATAGATCATGTTAACCCTGCAGGGGGTACTTCTTCATACACGCTCTCACCACTTACCGTCGTTTACATGACATGTACTCGGCAACCTTCAAGCGGAAGCCCAACGTGGGTGTCGGCCACGACCTACCTAATCACCTAAGCCTCCAGTCCAGGGTCCATTGGTTTGGGACAATGCATGGTAGTAGCTGATTCTTAAATCACACATACAGATCTCAGTGCTTAAGGTCGGCTTCAATGAAACAACCCACCATGTACTCCTACATGGCCTTTCATCGATACCTTTACCAAATCGTGTTCACCACACCACTCTCATTACCGACATAATCATTTCACTCCAGCCCATCACCCAGATGAACCAGACCTGACACGACTCTAAGCATAGCAGGCATAGCAAGGTAGGAACAACACATACATATGGCTCAAGCAACTCCTACACATGCTGGTGGGTTTCATCTAGTTACTGTGGCAATGACAGGTCATGCAGAGGAAATGGGTTCAACTACCGTAGCACACAGCAGTTTGAATCGCGTTGTCTTAATGCAGTAAAAGAGAGCAGGAGCGAGAACATGGGATTGTATCGATATGATCAAATGGTTGGTTGCTTGCCTGATGGTTCGATGCACGGATACGGTTCTTCGTTAGGGTAATCACGGTACTCCTCGGGGACAGAACCTGTCGCAAGGGCATCGATACACAAGCATCACCAAACAATGTGCAACAATATGATGCATGCATGAAACATGGCAATATGAGTGTATTGGGCTAATGCAACTAAAGCCAGAAGGGTTTGAACAAATTTGAATCAAAGATTCAAATTTCAAATTCAAAAATGGCCTTTTAAAGTGCTTTTCCTTGTTCTGCTTAAAACATCAATTTAACTTGTTTGATCATGCATGAAAATAGTACAGATGGATAGATTGGATTTTTCTGATCATTTTTCATATATAATTTGTCCAATTTGGAGTTACAGAATAAAAGTTATGAATTTTTGAAGTTTAAATAATATTCTGGAATTTCCTGATTTAATTTAAATCCAGAAAATCAATTACTGCGTCAGCCTGACGTCAGTGTGACGTCAGCAGGTCAACGGAACTGGTCTAGGTCAAACCTGACAGTGGGTCCCGCATGTCAGGGTGATTATTTTAATTAAAACTTAATTAAAACTAATCCTGTTTAAATAACAGGGCTGGGCCCCACCTGTCATTGACTCAGGGGAGTCAACCAGGGCCCACCCGTGGTCAAAGTTAATGTCGGCTGCCGGCGTTTAGTCGCCGGCGAGCCCGACGCGGCGGCGGAAGTGGTTTTGGTCATTTCGGCCACCAAACGGACCGCGGAGACCACCGGAGTGGAGCTGAGGCCAACCCGCAGCTCTTGGCGGAGCCCGTTGGGGTCGGGGTGGCCGGAGTCGACGGCGGCGAGCTCGGCTGCGGCCGCCGGGGTTCGGTCGTGCACGGGAACGGTGCTGGAGCTCGAAGTCGAGCAAAGCGAGGCGCTAGGGATGCTCTACGGGGTCTTGCGAACTCGTTGGACTCGCCGGGGTGACCAAATGGTCACCGGAGCTGCGTCGACGGCGAGCTCGGCGACGGCGGAGGTTCGGCCGTGGTGGGGAAGTGGCTACGGTGAGGGAACGAGGGGAAGGAGAGGGGGAAACGGTGGCGTAGCTCACCGCGGTTGCAGTGGGCGTCGAAGCGGGCTCGGGGACGCGCTGGAGACGGCGAATTCGACGGCGACGGTGGTCGGAGCCCGAAGAGGGGAACGGCGACGTGGCGGCGATGCAGGGCTTCCGGGGAGCTGTGGAGCGGTGGGGAGGAAGAGGGAGTCGAGGCGGAGCTCCTGAGCTAGTCGGGGGAGCGAGGGGTGGCCGGAGATGGCTGCTATGGCGAACGGCGGCGACGGTGGTGTTCGGCCGAGTGAGAGAGAGAGCGAGGGAGAGGAGGGGAGAGCCGGGGGAGAGTGAGAGAGAGCAGGGGGGATCGGGACGGCCTGCGGGAGTCGTCCACGCGGCCAGGAGCGCGTCGGCAAGCAGGAGGTGGCCGCGCGGCCGTGCGCGCGCGAGCACGCAGCAGCTTCGGGGCGAGGGGAGGAAGACGACGGAGAGCTGCAGTGGTGGGCTGGGCCGCTGCTGGCTGGGCCGGCCAGCTGGCTGGGCCGCACAGTGGAGGAGCCCAGGTAAGTTTTCCCCCTTTTTATTTCTGTTTCTGTTTTATTTAATATATCTGCAACTTTGTTGAATTAAATAAAATACTTAGGCAAGTTCAAAAATCACCAAACTATTCCTGGCCCATAGTTGGATTATTTCCAACATGAAACATTTTAGTTTGGAGATATTTGAGCATTTAAATATTTTATATTATTTTAAATGCCCAAATTCAAATATTTATGATTTAAGTCAAAAACCCTAGGATGGCCTAGGAAAATGTGCACCATTTTTGGCAGAGGTTCTGAACCAAGACAAAAATGATGGGCATTTTAGAAGGGCATTTCAGGTTCATTGAAAAATTATTTTAGTAACCCTAGTTGGTTTTAGAGGGGACTGGGGGTTCTGTCATCCCCATTTCAAGTTTCTGATGAAAGAGTAAACATGATGCAACACTCTAATGCATGACTAGCTAGGTTGTGACAACTCACCCCCACTCAAAAGAATCTCGTCCCGAGATTTGGGTTCCTCCGGGAAGAAGGCGGGGTACTCGAGTCGAAGACGATCCTCCCTTTCCCAAGTTGCTTCATCCTCAGAATGGTGCGACCATTGAACCTTGAGAAACTTGATATTATGACGTCGGGTGGTACGTTCGGCCTGATCGAGGATACGAATGGGGTACTCTCGATATGTAAGATCATCTTGGAGATCAAGCGTTTCGTGGTCCACTTCACGGATAGGATCCGAGAAGCAACGCCTGAGTTGAGAAACGTGGAAGACATCGTGAACTCTGGAGAGGTGTGGAGGTAGTTCCAACTGGTAGGCAACTTCTCCTCGTTTGGCAAGAATGCGAAAAGGTCCAATGTAACGAGGAGCCAATTTGCCTTTGATACCGAAACGATGGGTTCCCTTCAGAGGGGTGACCCGAAGATAGGCCTTCTCGTCAACCTCGAAAGTCATAGCCTTATGTTTTCGGTCATATTGACTCTTTTGACGGGATTGGGCTGTTTTCAACTTTTCACGAACGATACGAACTTGTTCTTCTACTTCCTGAATCATATCCGGGCCAAAGAATTGTCTTTCCCCGGTCTCTGACCAGTTAAGGGGTGTTCGACATCGTCGTCCATAGAGAACTTCAAAAGGGGCTTTACCCAAGCTAGATTGATAGCTGTTGTTGTAAGCGAATTCGGCAAACGGAAGGCACTTCTCCCAGTCCATTCCAAATGAGATAACAGAGGCTCGAAGCATGTCTTCTAGAATTTGGTTGACGCGTTCCACTTGACCACTCGACTGAGGGTGGAAAGCGGTGCTAAAGGAAAGACGGGTTCCCATAGCATTTTGGAAACTTTCCCAAAATCGAGAGGTGAAAAGACTTCCTCGATCCGAGTTAATTTCCAAAGGGACACCATGAAGGGACACTATTCGGGAGATGTATAGGTCTGCCAGCTGGCTAGCGGTTATACTCTCTCGAACAGGTAGGAAATGGGCTACTTTGGAAAGACGATCGACCACGACGAAGATAGCATTATTCCCTCTCTTGGTCCTGGGAAAACCGGTAATAAAATCCATACCAATTTTATCCCATTTCCATTCAGGAATAGCTAAGGGTTGAAGGGTGCCAGCAGGCCGTTGGTGCTCTGCTTTTACACGACGACAGACGTCGCAGTTAGCAATATACTGAGCAATTTCTCTCTTCATCCTAGTCCACCAGAACCTCTGGCGTAGGTCCTGATACATCTTAGTACTACCGGGATGAATAGTGAGAGGAGATTCATGAGCTTCCTTAAGGATTAATCGCCTTAGGTTGCGCACTTTGGGAACTACTAATCTATTCCCGAAGTATACGACTCCTTGATCATTAATGGAGAAACAATTCGCAATTCCTTTCTGAATGTTCCTCTTGATGCGGGAGATTCCCGGATCTACCTTCTGTGCTTTGATAATTTGATCCGTAAGGGTAGGTTTTGCCACCATGGTGGAGAGAAAACCTTGAGGAACAATATGAAGGTTAAGCTTCCGAAATTCCTCATGGAGAAGCGGTTGACTTTGTTGTAACATCAGGTTGTTACAATAAGATTTACGACTTAGCGCATCAGCCATGACGTTGGCTTTCCCTGGGGTGTAGGTTATTCCTAAGTCGAAGTCGGTGATCAATTCAACCCAACGTCTCTGCCTGAGATTCAAATCCGGTTGGGTGAAAATATACTTCAGACTTTGGTGATCAGTGAATATTTCGCAACGATTACCGAGGAGGTAATGTCGCCAGGTCTTAAGTGCATAGACTACGGCTGCAAGCTCTAGATCATGAGTAGGATAATTCTCCTCATGTGGGTGCAATTGCCGTGAAGCGTAGGAAATTACATGTCGATCTTGCATGAGAATGCAACCTAGTCCTTGTCGCGAAGCGTCGCAGTAGATAACAAAGTCCTTAGAGAAGTCTGGCGGTACCAGTACGGGAGCAGAGGTCAGGCGTCTTTTCAGTTCCTGAAAGCTGTGCTCACATTGTGGAGTCCATTCGAACTTTTTATCTTTCTTGAGGAGTTCGGTTAGAGGTTTGGCAACTTTGGAGAAGTTCTCGACAAAGCGACGACAATAGCTCGCTAAGCCCAGAAAACTCCGAACTTGCTTGACCGATTCGGGTGGAGTCCAATTAAGGACGGCTTGAACTCGCTCAGGGTTAACAGCAATACCTTTACCAGATATTACATGACCCAGATAGGTCACTTCTGACAACCAGAATTCACATTTAGAAAATTTGGCATAAAGGCGATGCTCTCGAAGTTTCTGCAACACTAGCCTTAGATGTTCGGCATGTTCTTCCTCATTCTTGGAGTAGATGAGTATATCATCGAGGTAAACCACGACGAATTTATCCAAATACTCCATGAAGATTGAGTTCATTAACCGAGAAAAGGTGGCTGGAGCGTTGGTTAATCCGAAGGACATGACGGTGTACTCGTATTGGCCGTAACGAGTAACAAAGGCCGTTTTAGGAATGTCCCTGTTCCTGATTTTGATTTGGTGGTAGCCCAACCTCAAATCCATCTTGGAGAAGACTGAGGATCCAGCGAGCTGATCGTACAGGTCGTTGATCCTGGGAAGTGGATATTTGTTCTTGATTGTGACCAAATTGATAGGTCGGTAATCTACAACCATCCGGTCCGTACCATCCTTCTTCTTGACGAATAGGACGGGGCAAGCCCACGGAGATGAACTAGGTCGGATGAAACCCTTTTTCAAGGACTCATCGAGTTGTTTCTTAAGCTCGGCTAGTTCTAGTGGTGCCATCTTATAAGGTCTTCTAGCAATCGGAACGGTTCCTGGAATGAGGTCTATTACAAACTCAACATCCCTGTCAGGTGGAACACCTGGCAATTCCTCTGGAAAGACATCCGGGAAGTCACGGACTACCGGAACGTCCTCAAGGTCTGGCAAAGGGCTGGCGTTAAGAGAATATAATTGTCGCTTGGCTATTCGGGTCAAGACATTAACTATCTTTCCTGAAGGATGGGTGAGTTGAACAGTCCTAGAGAAGCAATCGATTTGGGCATGATGAGCCGACATCCAGTCCATACCCAGAATGATATTAATATCTGAAGATTTAAGGGC
>NC_041384.1:255607902-255608709 GCF_002162155.2 Triticum dicoccoides
AGGTCAAACCTGACAGTGGGTCCCGCATGTCAGGGTGATTATTTTAATTAAAACTTAATTAAAACTAATCCTGTTTAAATAACAGGGCTGGGCCCCACCTGTCATTGACTCAGGGGAGTCAACCAGGGCCCACCCGTGGTCAAAGTTAATGTCGGCTGCCGGCGTTTAGTCGCCGGCGAGCCCGACGCGGCGGCGGAAGTGGTTTTGGTCATTTCGGCCACCAAACGGACCGCGGAGACCACCGGAGTGGAGCTGAGGCCAACCCGCAGCTCTTGGCGGAGCCCGTTGGGGTCGGGGTGGCCGGAGTCGACGGCGGCGAGCTCGGCTGCGGCCGCCGGGGTTCGGTCGTGCACGGGAACGGTGCTGGAGCTCGAAGTCGAGCAAAGCGAGGCGCTAGGGATGCTCTGCGGGGTCTTGCGAACTCGTTGGACTCGCCGGGGTGACCAAATGGTCACCGGAGCTGCGTCGACGGCGAGCTCGGCGACGGCGGAGGTTCGGCCGTGGTGGGGAGGTGGCTACGGTGAGGGAACGAGGGGAAGGAGAGGGGGAAACGGTGGCGTAGCTCACCGCGGTTGCAGTGGGCGTCGAAGCGGGCTCGGGGACGCGCTGGAGACGGCGAATTCGACGGCGACGGTGGTCGGAGCCTGAAGAGGGGAACGGCGACGTGGCGGAGATGCAGGGCTTCCGGGGAGCTGTGGAGCGGTGGGGAGGAAGAGGGAGTCGAGGCGGAGCTCCTGAGCTAGTCGGGGAAGCGAGGGGTGGCCGGAGATGGCTGCTATGGCGAACGGCGGCGACGGTGGTGTTCGG
>NC_041384.1:255608719-255640871 GCF_002162155.2 Triticum dicoccoides
TCGGTAATCTACAACCATCCGGTCCGTACCATCCTTCTTCTTGACGAATAGGACGGGGCAAGCCCACGGAGATGAACTAGGTCGGATGAAACCCTTTTTCAAGGACTCATCGAGTTGTTTCTTAAGCTCGGCTAGTTCTAGTGGTGCCATCTTATAAGGTCTTCTAGCAATCGGAACGGTTCCTGGAATGAGGTCTATTACAAACTCAACATCCCTGTCAGGTGGAACACCTGGCAATTCCTCTGGAAAGACATCCGGGAAGTCACGGACTACCGGAACGTCCTCAAGGTCTGGCAAAGGGCTGGCGTTAAGAGAATATAATTGTCGCTTGGCTATTCGGGTCAAGACATTAACTATCTTTCCTGAAGGATGGGTGAGTTGAACAGTCCTAGAGAAGCAATCGATTTGGGCATGATGAGCCGACATCCAGTCCATACCCAGAATGATATTAATATCTGAAGATTTAAGGGCAATCAAAGACGCGAGGAAAACAAGTCTGTCGACTTGGATCTCATTTCCATAACTTACCCTAGAGGTCTGCCATCTAGAACCAGGGGTAGAGATTTCCATAGTGGATGGCATGTCACAGAATGCAACGTTATGCAGACGAGCATAACTTTCGGATATAAAAGAATGAGAGGCTCCTGTATCGAAAAGAACAGATGCCGGGTGGCAATTAACAAGAAGTGTACCGAGAACGACGTTGGGATCCTCTTTAGCTTCTTCGGCAGAGATGCAGTTGACATGGCCACGTGAAGCGGTGACCGGCTTGGCGTGGAATACTTTTCCTGTCGGCTTGCCACGGCCAACAGCTTTAGCAGATTGATTGGGGTTGGTCTGGGGGCATTCACGCATATAGTGACCAGATTCCCCACACTTGAAACAAGTCACGGAACTGGTACGTGGAGGAGCATTGTTAGTTGAACCCCCATAGGGCTTGGCTGGAGCAGACTGTTGAACAGGGTGAGGCGCCTGGAAAGATGGCCTCGGTGTGAACCTGGGTGGCAGGGCAGTGTTGGGTACCCACACGCGGCGCTTCTGAGGACCAGCACCGGATGAGGAACCCATGTCACGTCCATGCTTGCGTGTTGCATCATAGTCAGTCTGACCAGTTTCAGCACTGATGGCTTTGTTGACAAGTTTCGAAAAAGATGTGCACTCATGCAGACGGAGGTCGCGGCGAAGCTCAGGACTAAGGCCCTTACGAAACCTTGCTTGCTTCTTGGCGTCAGTAGACACTTCCTCAGTTGCATATCGGGCGAGATTACCAAACTCCCTGCTATAGGCATCCACAGAAAGTCGGCCTTGGGTGAAACTGCAAAATTCTTCACGTTTACGGTCCGTGAGACCCTCCGGAATGTGATGTTCACGGAAAGCCTCGCTGAACTCAGCCCAAGTTGTGACATGGCCCGCTGGGCGCATAGCTCCATAATTCTCCCACCATAGACTGGCGGGGCCTTCAAGATGATATGCAGCAAAGGTGACCTTGTCAGCCTCCGCTACCAGCGCGGAACGCAGTTTGTGAGAGATACTGCGAAGCCAGTCATCAGCGTCGAGGGGCTCGACGGAGTGGTGGAACGTGGGTGGATGCAATTTGATAAAATCACTGAGTGACACCATGTTAGCCCTCTGATGGTGTGCTGTATTCTGTTCAATACGCTCCAACAAACGGTTTGTCTCCCGCTTGTTTCTCTCAGCTTCCATCATAACCTCGGCTAGTGAAGGAGGATGAGGCAGATTTGCATCCCTAGCTTAACTGCCTTCGGCCTGCTCTTGAGAAGCAGGGTTAGCGCGCGTGTTGACCATCCTAGGTAAACAAGACAATGATTTAGTCAGGATGGTAAAATTCCGACATAGGATTCATAATGTAAGAAATAACTCGGAATGCAAGATGATCATCCGTATGACATGGTAGATACAGAAACTGCTTCTTTTATTCCATCGTCATACACACCATACAGGGTTTAGTACAAGACCAAACAAAGTACTATTACGGTGAAAAGAGGATTACATCTCATCGGAGGCATTCCCAGCTCCTATACATTATTTTTCTACATCTCCGGAAAGAGTACAACTAGGTCATATCCCACGAGTCACGCAGGACGATAGACGACACAGCTAGTGCGAACTAGTGATACTACCACTAACTTAGACCGATCCGTAGTAGTCCTCGTAGAAGTCACCTCCATAGCCCGGAAGCTCAACATGATCATCTGGAAACAGACGGTCTCGCGGAGCTTGTGGACCATAGGGGCTAGGATGAGGCCTTGGACCAACAAACGGTGGCCTGCGGGGACCGCGAGGTGGGGTGATGCCTCCTACATCACGCCAAACCATCACGTCTGGCAGAGCGGACCTCACAGGATAGAGATCGCGCATATCTGAATATCCAGCTTGCACCGCCGGTGCGAACCGAGTCAAAGTGGCCCAGTGGTCAGCACGGGTGTTGAAGAGCTCTAGCCTTAAGGCCCGATTTTCACGGTCCTTATCCTCGAGCATCTCAGCAGTGGTGCGAGTCCGTGAATCCTCCTGAGTGGGGTCAGCATAGATAGCCTAGAGATACCCTTGCGCTCCCGGAAGTGATCCTGGCATATACCGGAAATCAGAGTCCCGAAATAACCCAGATCTGACTCGCATAATGGTCATCATAGAGTAGGCGGCGTCCTGCACAGCCATCTCAATAGTAACCCCGAGTCCATAGGAGCAGTGAAGAGGCTCGGTAGATCCAGGATAAGATGGAAATATCCTGACAGTGCAGAGATACTGGCTTTGATTAAAATCTCGGAATTGCTCTTCGACCGTGTACTCGGGATACCAGCGGTATCCAGCCTCAGTCATTACCCTGACCAACTTAGCAGTATGGCCGGGTACATCTAGGCATCGAGTCAGGCGAACCACTTGATTGAGGTCGCGAGTGGCCATCTGAAAGCACAATCATAATGCAAAGGAATTAGAATTTCTAGCAAAATTTCAGCAGCATAACAGCTGTAAATGCTCAAAAAGGATTTGAGACATTTGACAAAGGATTTCGTACCCACTCATCATCATCATATCAAAGTTCTGAAACCATTCTGGCAACATAATGTGGTAGTAGAACTGAACTAGGCTGGTAACCATCAAACTTATAAGGTACTACTGATTAGTAACTCGTGATCCTGATAGAGAGAACAGATCCTAATTCCTTAACCCCCGGTGGAAGAATGGACTGACTCAGATCAGAAAGTCATAAGGTATAAGGAGTAAAAAGAGCCTTACGTTCCAACCCACAAACAATTCCCCTACATATAACTAAAGAATTTCTAGACTCAACATCGACCAGTTTGGCTTGGAGAACCTACAGGCAGTCCGGCTCTGATGCCAACGCTGTCAGGACCCCGACTCGATGTCACATCGATCTAGCTGGTAACACCTCATATCCCTTTGCGGCCTCACGCACGGTATCCCCACGGGTGTCGTCTTACCTTTTCCCGGGACCGTTTGCGCCTTTTGGCTCACGTATATGATAGTGTCGCTAGCATCCATATGATAAAGAGCCCGGGCTGACATGACTAGTCGTAAACCCAAAGTGGCACAGACTTACAGGGACAGGCATCCATGACCCAGCTTCGAACGTGTCGGTCATCAGCAAGTGGGTCCGGGCTGTAGCACTGGGCTAGCAGGACTCCGGTAAACCGGGCTGTAGCGGGCTAACAGGACTCCGGTACTCAAAGCGTGACATTTCCCCGAAGGGACAGACACAGGAACGAAGAAGGACACATGCCGGCCAGCCTAAGTGTTCCAGAGTAGTAGCAAGCTACCATGGCTCAGCGGTAACACTAGGAGACATTTCCCGGTAAGAGAGGCTACCAAAGATAAACAACTAGATAGTCAGATCCCACACATACCAAGCATTTCAATCATACACACAATATGCTCGATATGTGCAAATACAACGAAGCATCACAACATGACTCTATGACACAAGTACTTTATTTAAGGCTCAGTGAGCCATACATAACATACACAAAGGTACGGGTCTCACGACCCCACATACAAGTCATACAGTCATACAAACCAGCAGCGGAAGTAACTTGTCTGAGTACAGACAACTAGTAAAATAAAAGAGGCTTGGACAGCCTAGCTATACTACGTGGTCCTTCACAAGATCAGGGTCACCACCTGGGTCTTTAGCCTACTCGTTGATGTCAACGTCTACATAGAACCCATCAGAAGGGGTTGCAGCGTCTTCTGTAAAAATGTAGATTATAGCAACATGAGTACAAAGGTACTCAGCAAGACTTACATCAGATCCTACATACATGCATAGTATCAAGAAGGGTTGGTGGAGTTATTGCAGCAAGCCAGCTTTGACTCTTGGCTAGGCTAACCTACGATACTCCAACTTGAAATGGTTTTGCGTACACGAGTCCACTACTCACCACTTCAATACCGAGGATCCGCCTCCGTCTTCCTACGGAAGAGCCATCCTCGGCACTCACACTTATCTTGAGGTTTTTAACAGTTTCCATTTACTTGTCTATGAACTGTATAGGCAACCAAGTAGTCCTTTACCGCGGACGCGGCTATTCGAATAGATCATGTTAACCCTGCAGGGGGTACTTCTTCATACACGCTCTCACCACTTACCGTCGTTTACATGACATGTACTCGGCAACCTTCAAGCGGAAGCCCAACGTGGGTGTCGGCCACGACCTACCTAATCACCTAAGCCTCCAGTCCAGGTTTATCGCCTATTCAGGTTCCATCCGCAGGGAGTCCGGCCGAGGTTTCCCATACGGCCCCGAACGATGTGAACAGGGTTCCCGAGATACCTAACGGGTATTCGGTACACCCGGCCACGTACCTACCGCATCACAGCCCACCCCTACGGTCAGCGCTGTCCACGGCCTCCAGTAGGCTACAAACACCAGAAACTACTTGCAACTCCTGGACGGAGAACTAGGGTGAATAAGAAGCCGAGAGGGTCCATTGGTTTGGGACAATGCATGGTAGTAGCTGATTCTTAAATCACACATACAGATCTCAGTGCTTAAGGTCGGCTTCAATGAAACAACCCACCATGTACTCCTACATGGCCTTTCATCGATACCTTTACCAAATCGTGTTCACCACACCACTCTCATTACCGACATAATCATTTCACTCCAGCCCATCACCCAGATGAACCAGACCTGACACGACTCTAAGCATAGCAGGCATAGCAAGGTAGGAACAACACATACATACGGCTCAAGCAACTCCTACACATGCTAGTGGGTTTCATCTAGTTACTGTGGCAATGACAGGTCATGCAGAGGAAATGGGTTCAACTACCGTAGCACACAGCAGTTTGAATCGCGTTGTCTTAATGCAGTAAAAGAGAGCAGGAGCGAGAACATGGGATTGTATCGATATGATCAAATGGTTGGTTGCTTGCCTGATGGTTCAATGCACGGATACGGTTCTTCGTTAGGGTAATCACGGTACTCCTCGGGGACAGAACCTGTCGCAAGGGCATCGATACACAAGCATCACCAAACAATGTGCAACAATATGATGCATGCATGAAACATGGCAATATGAGTGTATTGGGCTAATGCAACTAAAGCCAGAAGGGTTTGAACAAATTTGAATCAAAGATTCAAATTTCAAATTCAAATATGGCCTTTTAAAGTGCTTTTCCTTGTTCTGCTTAAAACATCAATTTAACTTGTTTGATCATGCATGAAAATAGTACAGATGGATAGATTGGATTTTTCTGATCATTTTTCATATATAATTTGTCCAATTTGGAGTTACAGAATAAAAGTTATGAATTTTTGAAGTTTAAATAATATTCTGGAATTTCCTGATTTAATTTAAATCCAGAAAATCATTTACTGCGTCAGCGTGACGTCAGTGTGACGTCAGCAGGTCAACGGAACTGGTCCAGGTCAAACCTGACAGTGGGTCCCGCATGTCAGGGTGATTATTTTAATTAAAACTTAATTAAAACTAATCCTGTTTAAATAACAGGGCTGGGCCCCACCTGTCATTGACTCAGGGGAGTCAACCAGGGCCCACCCGTGGTCAAAGTTAATGTCGGCTGCCGGCGTTTAGTCGCCGGCGAGCCCGACGCGGCGGCGGAAGTGGTTTTGGTCATTTCGGCCACCAAACGGACCGCGGAGACCACCGGAGTGGAGCTGAGGCCAACCCGCAGCTCTTGGCGGAGCCCGTTGGGGTCGGGGTGGCCGGAGTCGACGGCGGCGAGCTCGGCTGCGGCCGCCGGGGTTCGGTCGTGCACGGGAACGGTGCTGGAGCTCGAAGTCGAGCAAAGCGAGGCGCTAGGGATGCTCTACGGGGTCTTGCGAACTCGTTGGACTCGCCGGGGTGACCAAATGGTCACCGGAGCTGCGTCGACGGCGAGCTCGGCGACGGCGGAGGTTCGGCCATGGTGGGGAGGTGGCTACGGTGAGGGAACGAGGGGAAGGAGAGGGGGAAACGGTGGCGTAGCTCACCGCGGTTGCAGTGGGCGTCGAAGCGGGCTCGGGGACGCGCTGGAGACGGCGAATTCGACGGCGACGGTGGTCGGAGCCCGAAGAGGGGAACGGCGACGTGGCGGCGATGCAGGGCTTCCGGGGAGCTGTGGAGCGGTGGGGAGGAAGAGGGAGTCGAGGCGGAGCTCCTGAGCTAGTCGGGGAAGCGAGGGGTGGCCGGAGATGGCTGCTATGGCGAACGGCGGCGACGGTGGTGTTCGGCCGTGTGAGAGAGAGAGCGAGGGAGAGGAGGGGAGAGCCGGGGGAGAGTGAGAGAGAGCAGGGGGGATCGGGACGGCCTGCGGGAGTCGTCCACGCGGCCAGGAGCGCGTCGGCAAGAAGGAGGTGGCCGCGCGGCCGTGCGCGCGCGAGCACGCAGCAGCTTCGGGGCGAGGGGAGGAAGACGACGGAGAGCTGCAGTGGTGGGCTGGGCCGCTGCTGGCTGGGCCGCACAGTGGAGGAGCCCAGGTAAGTTTTCCCCCTTTTTATTTCTGTTTCTGTTTTATTTAATATATCTGCAACTTTGTTGAATTAAATAAAATACCTAGGCAAGTTCAAAAATCACCAAACTATTCCTGGCCCATAGTTGGATTATTTCCAACATGAAACATTTTAGTTTGGAGATATTTGAGCATTTAAATATTTTATATTATTTTAAATGCCCAAATTCAAATATTTATGATTTAATTCAAAAACCCTAGGATGGCCTAGGAAAATGTGCACCATTTTTGGCAGAGGTTCTGAACCAAGACAAAAATGATGGGCATTTTAGAAGGGCATTTCAGGTTCATTGAAAAATTATTTTAGTAACCCTAGTTGGTTTCAGAGGGGACTGGGGGTTCTGTCATCCCCATTTCAAGTTTCTGATGAAAGAGTAAACATGATGCAACACTCTAATGCATGACTAGCTAGGTTGTGACACCTGCTTGGAAGCTGAAGCTTTGGTGGACCACGCCGGCATGGAAAGGGCCAACGTGCATGAGCAACGCGCCCTATCGCACCTCTGGCAAGTCCGAGGCGAGGCGGAGGATGCCGGTGCCGGCGTTTAGCATGGACAGCAGATGGAGGACGGCATCATCTAGTTAGCTAAGAGTAAGTTAGTACTTGTATGCTACTAGAGTGTTAGTGGGAGTAGATAGTTAACTTGGCTATGATGGTTGTCAATGTGGAAGTTCAGTACTCTATATGTGGATCAGACCTGTTACTTTGCTCTGAATGTTGAACTTTCCGTTTGAACTTATGGAATGGGCTGTTATTTTTTAAATGGGTTGGATTTGTGCTCCACGGTTTAGAGGCTGACTTGTGGGCCTAGCAAGTAGACGCGTACACAATCAGGAGATGATTGTACATGGAGAGGATGATAGCAGGGACCCGCCAAGGTCATGGCAGTACACAAGCAAGTGCCTCCTTATTTCAAGCCAATAAAAAAATGGCTCCTCCTAGTGGATTTCTGACATCCGGGTCCCATACCATTGTCAACGTAGTCAATAAACGAGAGAATTGCACAACGAGCGGCTGACACCAGGGACCCAGCAGCTCACCCAGTTATTTTTGTTTTGGGTTAATTTTATACATGCCACTCCAAATCTGGTGTATCCGAGAAATGCCACTGCAATTTCCAAACTTTGAAAAATGCCATTTCTAGTGGCATTTTTCGAAGTCTGGAGTGGCATTTTTCAAAGTTTGCAAACTGCAGTGGCGTTTTTCAAAGTTTGCAAAAATTGCAGTGGCATTTTTCAAACTTTGGAAATTGCAGTGGCATTTTTATGAATCGCCATAATTGGAGTTGAATTTATCTAATTTGTTTTTGAGACGGAAGCAGGGTGTCAACTGGGCTGTGCGGGACACTCTGGCCTGTCTACACAACCTTTTCTTTTATGTTTACCACAGACCAGCCCAATAGTTTTTTATCTTTCTTAAAATGGCTAGCCCAGTTCTTTTGTGATTTGTCAATTAAGTCGCTTTATCAGGCCTGTGGGGCTGCAAATCTTTCAAGACGAGGAGAGCTTCATTCGGGTGGCCGAGAAAATGGCCTATCAGTAATGAGAAATGGGATTTACATTTTTAAAACACATCAAACCGGCAATTATTTTCAAATATCTTTTTTTTCATTTCGAGATTTCAAATTGCATTGATTTTTATGCGTGGACAATTTATTGGATTTTATATTGATATACATTTATTTTTAAAATCAGTCTGAATGTGACTCGAAATTTCGGGATTGAAAACAGTTCAGACCGCAATGACATATGCAAAATTTCGTATAATTTTTTAACCGTGGCCACAATATGGGCTTTAATGCTAAAATAAAGAATATGGGCTCCAAAAAACCCGTAAGAATCAACAAATGGGCTGTAAATTATTTGAAATAATGGCAGATGGGTTGTATGCTGTTTTCCATAGATTTGAGGCTTTCCACAGATGGCATGTATACAGTTGGATGTCCATCCAACGACCGTCGTGCTTCTTCAATCTCTGCTCTTCCTGCTCCAGCCGCTCGAACAAGCGCTGGCGGGACTGCCTGCTCCCTCCTCCCCGCGGGCAGCTGTGCTGCCGCGCAGGCCTCACCGCCCCACCGTACTCCCATCGCTGGCCTAGCCATCCCTCTACTCACCCACACCTGCTGTTATTCTCCGACGACGGCAGACGAACCAGTAAACCCTCGTACAGTCATACTCCCCTCCACGTGGGAAACAAAAACAACGGCCGAGTCTTCCCTGCCTTCGTGTTGTTCCCTTCCTAGGCCTCACCGTCGTCCACCGCCCTGGTGCTCTCGGCATGGTGTGGTCAGCATGGTCAACGACCGACATGCATCTGAAGTGGACTGTATGTTGAGAGGCTGACAGCTGGGTCCACAGCCGCACACAAGGAAATGCCTCCTTATTATGCGCAAAATAATGTTTTCCTCCACCTGACATCTGGGACCCACCGAAACAGCCTCTGTATTTCACGAAAAAAACATTACCGCCGATGACAGCTCGGACCCACCAACTATATCTTCGCACACAAGGAAGTGCCTCCTTATTACGCACAAAAAAATGAATACTCCCCCTACTAGCTGGGACCCAGTATAGTGGGCCTACTAAGTTGACAGGGACGAAGGGCTTTGTCAACTTAGTCAACATGCACGATTCTAGCTTGACTGACCGTACGATGTCCATCCAACGGCCGTAGTGCTTCTTCAACCTCTGGTCTTCTTGCTCCAGCCGCCCAAAGCAGCGCCGGTCGTGCCGCCTGCTCCTGCCTCCCGTGGCCGGCTGTGCTGCCGTGGAGGCCTCACCGCTCCCACACTACCCCCACGGCTAGCCAGGCCATCCCTCCACTCCACTCACCCACACCCCTTGTTATTCTGCGGCGACGGCAGCGCAGCCGAACCAGTGAACACTCATACTCCTCTACGCGTGGGCATCCACTGCCGCATATTCCCCAGCTCCGCGTCGTCCCCTTCCTAGACCTCGCCGTCGTCCACCGCCATGGTGCTGTCGGCACGGCGTGGTCAATGTGGTCAACGACTGAATTCCATCAGAAGAATACTGTACGTGGAGAGGTTGACAGCTGGGTCCACGACAGCCGCAAGGAAGTGCCTCCTCATTTCGCGGAAAATAATTATTCCTCCACCTGACAGCAGGGACCCACCAGACGCCCACCAGTATATCGCGAAAAAAACGTTTGCCCCTGACTGCTGGGACCCACCGGACGGGCCACCGTATTTCACGAAAAAAATGTTTCCCCTGCTGTCAGCTCGGACCCACGGAAGTGCCTCCTTATTACGCACAAAAAAATGAATACCCCCTGCTAGCTGGGACCCACCTTAGTGGGAGGCTGACTTGTGGGCCTACTAAGTTGACAGGGATGGAGGGCTGTCAACTTAGTCAATATGCACGATTTTAGCTCCAGTGACCGTACGATGTCCATCCAACGGCCGTAGTGCTTCTTCATCCTCTGGTCTTCTTGCTCCAGCCGCCCAAACCAGCGCCAGTCGTGCCTCGTGCTCCTGCCTCCCGTGGCCGGCTGTGATGCAGCGGAGGCCTCACCGCCCCCTACTACTCCCACCGCTGGCCAGGCCATCCCTATACTCACCCACACCCCCTGTAATTCTGCGGCGACGGCAGCCTCACACCGCAGTGAACCACTGAACCCTCGTACTCCTCTACGCGTGGGCATCCACTGCCGCGTCTTCCCCGGCTCCGCGTCGTCCCCTTCCTAGGCCTCGCCGTCGTCCACCACCCTGGTGCTCTCGGCGCGGCATGGTCAACATGGTCAAGGAACGGCTTCCATTAGACATGGACTGTACGTGGATAGGCTGACAGCTGGGTCCATGGCCGCAGCAAGGAAGTGCCTCCTTATTACGTGCAAAATAATTATTCCTCCACCTGACAGCAGGGACCCACCGGATGGGCCACCGTATTTCGCGAAAAAAACGTTTGCCCCTGACTGCTGGGACCCACCAGCTACATCTTCGCATGCAAGGAAGTGCCTGACAGTCGGGATCCATCTGGTCGAAGCGTACGTAGCGTTGTCATTCTGGTCGCGAACATGTACGTACATATATACTGGTGGATGTAGAGGCGCGTATGTGTCGTAGTAGAGGCGCGCACATAGCATGTGCACGTAGGTACAACGGCCAGGGTGCAAGAAAGAAAATACGGCCACGTATGTGTACATACAGGCGGGGTCTCGAATGCCTACTCGCGCATACGTACGGCCAGGCCTCGTGTACATGGCTGAGTCGGAATGGAGAAACAGCGTCGTCGTCGTGTTCATGGGGAGGCAACGGCATGCGTCGTGTTCATGGGGAGGCAACGGAATGCGTTGTGTTCATGGGGAGGCAACGGAACGCGTGGGAGCCAACCAGCTGGGGTCAGAACGGAATGTGTGGTCGTGTTCATCGGGAGGGCTTGGACGGAACAGGCGATGGAAACGAGGCCTGGCGTACTGCACAATGGAGGAAACGGACCTCCTACGTTCGGAATGAGGTCCTGTTGATCGGGAGGGGTTTGGCGTACCGCAAAACGGAGGAAACGGACCTCCTACGGTCGAAACGGGGGTCCTGTTCATCGGGAGGGGTGTGGCATACCGCAAAACGGATGAAACGGACTTGTGTTGGAGCGCTACGGTCGAAACGGGGGTCCTGTTCCTCGGGAGGGGTGTGGCGTACCGCAAAACGGACTCCACGGGATACTGTTCATCTCCACCGTCGACCCCCTCCAGCCTCCATGAGCTATTGTTCATCTACCATCGACCTCCTCCATCCTCCACCTGCGACTGTTCATCCACGGGATCCTGTTCCTCCAGCCTCCAGCGCGCGCTACTCCACTGGCTACTGTTCAACCAACCCTATCCACTGGCTCCTGTTCAACCACCCCTCCATGGGCTACTGTTCATGCTGCCCTCCATGGGGTGGTCCTGTTTATCTAGCCCTCCACAGGGTCCTGTTCATCCAGCCCCAACCGGCTCGATCGATCGGGGTCCTGTTCATCCAGAGGCAACACCACGGGGTCCTGTTCATCCACTCCCACCACGAACTGTTCATCCAACCCCCCTCCCCCCCGCAATGCTCACTGTTCATCCAGAGGCAGCATCGATCGGCTTCAGTTAGCAGCAGTAGCGAAGGAATCGCTCGATCGGGTTCAGTTAACAGCCATCCATTGATCGCACGGGTTCTGTAACGCGTAGCCTGCAGTGCAATCGCTCGGGTTCAGTTAGAGCCCAACGCCTCGCTCGGGTTCAGTTAGAGCCAGCGCCTCACACACATGCGCGTACGTGTACGAGAGAAGCGTGCATCGCTCGGCCCCCGACCTCCCACCGTAACCGAGAACTCCCCGAAATTTTCCTCCCCATAGCTTCTCCCACGGTTTTTTCCGTCATGGACGGCCCAAAGAATGTCATGCAACTGCGTCATCGGCCCACCCAGGACGAAAAGCCCATTTTCTGTCATGATTTTTTGTCATAGAAGTAGGAGCCCACCACATCTATGATGATACCGGGTTTTGTCACAATTATCGTCATAGAAGTGTCATATGTATGACATAATTTTTTTTCATTCGGCCCAATATGTCACGGATGTGTCTTTTTTTTGTAGTGCCTTCGGGATCATGATTTTTGGAACTAACGTGATCCATAGGACTTGGAGTAGACGTCAAGAAACAATCAAGGAGGCCACAAGACAGGGGGCGTGCCTACCCCCTGGGCGCGGCCGCCACCCTCGTGGGCCCCTTGTTGCTCCACCGACCTACTTCCTCCTATATATATCTACATACCCCGCAAACATCCACGAGCACCACGAAAACCGAATTCCACCGCCACAACCTTCTGTACCCAAGAGATCTCATCTTGGGGCCTTTTCCGGAGCTCCGCCGGAGCGGCATTGATCACGAAGGGCCTGTACATCAACTCCATGGCCTCTTCGGTGATGTGTGAGTAGTTTACTTTAGACCTTCGGGTCCATAGCTGGTAGCTAGATGCCTTCTTCTCTCTCTTTGGATCTCAATACAAAGTTCTCCTTGATTCTCTTGGAGTTCTATTCAATGTAATCTTCTTTTGAAGTGTGTTTGTCGAGATCTGATGAATTGTGGGTTTATGATCAAGTTTATCTATGAACAATATTTGAATCTTCTCTGAATTCTTTTATGTATGATTGGTTTATCTTTACAAGTCTCATCGAATTATTAGTTTGGTTTGGCCTACTAGATTGATCTTTCTTGCAATGGGAGAAGTGCTTAGCTTTGGGTTCAATCTTGCGGTGCTCGATCCCAGTGACAGAAATGGAAATGACACGTATTGTATTGTTGCCATCAAGGATAAAAAGATGGGGTTTATATCATATTGCATGAGTTTACCCCTCTACATCATGTCATCTTGCTTAAGGCGTTACTCTGTTCTTATGAACTTAATACTCTAGATGCATGCTGCATAGCGGTCGATGTGTGGAGTAATAGTAGTAGATGCAGGCAGGAGTCGGTCTACTTGTCATGGACATGATGCCTATATACATGATCATGCCTAGATATTCTCATAATTATTCGCTTTTCTATCTATTGCTTGACAGTAATTTGTTCACCTACTATAATACTTATGCTATCTTGAGGGAAGCCACTAGTGAAACCTATGGCCTCCGGGTCTATTTTCCATCATACAAGTTTCCAATCTATTTTATTTTGCACAATTTACTTTCAATCTATATCATAAAAATACCAAAAATATTTAACTTATTATTATTATCTCTATCAGATCTCACTCTTGCAAGTGGTCGCGAAGGGATTGACAACCCCTTTATCGCATTGGTTGAGAGGTTCTTATTTGTTTGTGTAGGTACGAGGTGACTTGCGCGTGGTCTCCTACTGGATTGATACTTTGGTTCTCAAAAATTGAGGGAAATACTTACGCTGCTTTGCTGCATCACCCATTCCTCTTCAAGGAAAACCAACGCAGTGCTCAAGAGGTAGCAGCAAGCATGCAGTGCTCAAGAGGTAGCAGCAAGCATGGGACGCACCTTGTCCATGGCTTCTTGGTTGAGCACCAGCGACCTGCCAATGGCAGGCTCAGCGGCCGGGTGTAGCCCGGCGGAGGACATGGGACTCTTCCCTTTCTCCGAATGGTTCGATGCCATGGCAATGGGAGGATTGAGCTCAGATCAGATCGGGGGAGAGTCTGAGCTTCGAGGAAGCGGGAGAATTGGGGAGCGCGCAGCAACAACGGGAGGGAAACCATGTACGACGCGGTGGCCGCCTAGCCAGGCTGGTATCAAGGCTGCGTGGGGAAGCGGAGATGCCCGCGTCCAATCAACCACCACGCATCGACCAAGGCCGCAGGCTATTGGGGTTTTGCAGTGCTCCGCACTTGCCCCTTGGCTTCGCCTCGAAGCCAAGCCCGAGCGCACCTTGGGCCCGGGGGCTACTGTCGGTGTTCTAGGAACAGGGGTCCTCAGACTTGCTTGCCTGCGGCCCACGGTGTGGCTCTACCAGCAGGCCCGTACGGCCCATCTTTACCAACAAGCATTCAAGAACCTCCTGAGGGGCCAAGCCTCGCGAGGCGGACAACACAAGACCTCCTCAGGAGCGGCCTCACTAAGCTGGCTCGCGAGGGACGGAGACATCAAGGCCAGGAAAACCTCGCGAGGTTCCAATGACGTGAGCCATGACGATCGAGACCAGGCGGTTGCCTGGCGGGTGCCAGCTCTCACAGTGTCCTTGTTTCCACTTTGGTGCTAAGGAGGCATGCGCAGACGAAGAGTGCCGAGGCGTCAAGCAAAGGTTTCCATATCGGTGCAACGAGACCACCAAGACCAGCAGGACGGCATGACGGAGGTCACCGTGGAGCCGTCACCACCAGAGCCTTTGGGAGGCGAAAACTGCCTTTGTCAGGATAACTTGTACTAGTTGTCCCCTTTCAACTTGGCCGTTGTTGGCTCCCTTCCTGCTCAATATTTGGGGAGAGGACCAGGGCCTCTATCAATAGGATTACACCGTATTTTGGGAGAGGACCAGAGCCGTGACCACCACCATAGGGAGGCAGCTGAGGGAGACCTAGATCCAACCCATCCGCACACTCTCCTAGCACAAGAACACCTCACTTCAGGAGGCTGTTCTTCCCCTTGTACTGTTCATCATCAGCCCAAGAGGCAATCCACCACACCACACTGGAGTAGGGTATTACACCGCAACGGTGGCCTGAACTAGTATAAATCTTGTTTCTCTTGTGTCCCGAGTTCGTCGAGCTAGCCTTACAGATCGCGAAGTGCTTGGGGCGTGATCGGTGAGGGAGAGATCTTCGCGCGCACCCCAGTGTTTGAATCATAAGGGTTTTGCCGGAACCCGAAATCCGACAGCAGCATGGTCGGTGTGAACAATCACTTTGGAATCAACAATATAAGATCTGAATTTAACACAAGCAAAGAGAACCACTAAAAATTCTTTTTTAGTAGTGGCATAATTTCTTTGAGCACTGTCTAAAGTTTTACTAGCATAATAGATAACATTTAATTTCTTATCAACTTTTTGTCCAAGAATAGCATCAACAGCATAATCACTGGCATCAGACATAATTTCAAAGGGTAGGTTCCAATCAGGTGGTTGAACAATATGTGCATAAATTAAGGCTTTCTTACGTATTTCAACTGTTTCTACACAATAATCATCAAAAATGAAGGGAACATATTTTTGGAAAAGACAAGTGAGAGGCCTAGAAATTTTAAAGAGGTCTTTAATAAATCTCCTATAGAAACTAGCATGACCGAGGAAGCTTCTGATACCTTTCATGTCTTTAGGACACGACATTTTTTCAATAGCATCAACTTTAGATCTATCAACTTCAATACCTTGTTCAGAGATTTTATGCCCCAACACAATAGCTTCATTAACCATAAAGTGGCACATCTCCCAATTCAAGACAAGATTTGTTTCTTCACGTCTCTGCAAAACTCTATCAAGGTTGCTTAAGCAATCATCAAAAGATGTTCCATATACGGAAAAATCATCCATGAAAACCTCAACAATCTTTTCACATAAGTCATAGAATATAGGAGTCATACATCTTTGAAAGGTAGTGGGTGCATTGCATAAACCAAAAGGCATACGTCTATAAGTAAACGTACCGAAAGGGCATGTAAAAGTAGTTTTTTCTTGATCCTCTTGTGACATAGGTATTTGGGAAAAACTAGAGTATCCATATAGAAAACAGAAGTGTGTATGTTTTGATAGTCTTTCTAGCATTTGATTTATAAAAGGTAGAGGATAATGATCATTCATAGTAGCTTTGTTTAATTTTCTAATATCAATTAGCATTCTATAACCTATGATAATTCTTTGTGGAATCAATTCATTTTTTATCATTAGGAACAATAGTAATACCTCCCTTCTTAGGGACACAATGAACATGGCTTACCCATCCCCAAAAGCCTTAGTATTTAATTTATTTCTTACCACTTCCAGAAGCTTTAGTATTTCATTTCTTACCACTTCCTTCATCTTAGGATTTAATCGTCGCTCGGGATCGACAACTGGCTTAGCATCAGGCTCCATATTAATTTTATGCTGACATAGAGTGGGACTGATGCCCTTAAGATCATCAAGAGTATATCCAATAGCAGCATGATGCTTGCTCAATGTTTTCCATAATCTATTTTCTTCATGCTCTAAAAGTTAGCACTAATAATAATAGGATATATCTTCTTTTCATCAAGATAAGCATAATTCAAAGTATCATGTAATTGTTTAAGATCAAACACAGCATCACTCCTAGGTGGTAGAGGATCTCCAAGAGTCTCAACAGGCAAATTGTGTTTCAAAATAGACATTTTCTTAAAGAATATCTCATATATTTCGTTTCTTTCATTCATAAACATATCATTTTCATGGTCTAGCAAATATTGTTGTAAAGGATCAGTAGGAGGCACGACAATATAAGCAAGACCAGTAATTTAACCTTTACTAGGCAATTCTTTATTACGAGGTTGTCTATGGAATTTGGAGAAATTAAACTCATGAGACACATCCCCAGACCTTACACTAACAATTTCTTTCTCATAATTTATCTTAGCATTAATGGTGTTCAAGAAAGGTCTATCAAATATAATGGGACAAAAATCATCTTGTGGGGAATGAAGAACTAGAAAATCGGTAGGGTATTTTATTTTCCCACAAAAGACTTAAACATCTCTAACAATCCCAAGTGGTGTGACAGTATCTCTATTAGCAAGCTTGATAGTAACATCAATATCTTCCATTTTAGTAGGTGCAATATCATTCATAATTTATTGATATATGTAAAAGCGATTGCACTCACACTAGCACCCAAATCACATAAGCCATGATAACAATGATCTCCTATTTTAACAAAGCCAACAGGCATGCCAACAATAGGTCTATGTTTATCTTTTTCATCTGGTTTAGCAATTCTAGCAGCTTCATCACAGAAATAAATAACATGCCCTTCAATCCCAAGAGATATTTAATCATAGGAACACCAGGTTCTACTTTAATTTGTTCGGAGGGTGTAGGTGTTCTTGTATAATTCTAGCAGTAGGTTGAGGAGCAACTCTTTGCTCTTTTGGTCGAGGTGAAGATACCCCGAACAAGCCCCTCAAAGGATGATTTTCCATAGTGACAAGCGACAGTAAATTTCAGCACATAATATAAAATTTTCCTTACCAAATACCACTCACCAGAAGCGCTTCACTCCCCGGTAACGGTGCCATAAAAGAGTCTTGATGACCCATAGATATCAGGGATCAATCATAGTCGTTTCGATAAGTAAGAGTGTCGAACCCAACGAGGAGCAGAAGGAAATGATAAGCGGTTTTTAGGTTGGTATTTTCTGTGGGCACTAAACTTATCGGTAACAGATAGTTTTGTGATAAGATAATTCGTAAAGGGTAACAACTAAAAAGTGTAGCAAAGGTGCAGCAAGGTGGCCCAATCCTTTTTATAGAAAAGGATAAGCCTGGACGAACTCTTATATAAAGCAATGTGCTCCCGAGTACACATGGGAATTATTGTGAAGTTAGTTTTCATCTTGCTCATATGATTCGCATTCCTTACTTTGATAATTTGATATGTGGGTGGACTAGTTCTTGGGTGTTGTCCTTACTTGGACACATGGGAATTGTTGTCAAGCTAGTTTTCATCATGCGCATATGATTCTACTTCGTTAGTTTGATAATTTGATATGTGGGTGGACCAGTGCATGGGTGCTGCCCTTCCTTGGACAAGCCTCCCACTTATGACTAACCCCTCTCTCAAGCATCCGCAACTACGAAAGAAGAAATTAATGTAAACCTAACCATAGCATGAAACATATGGATCCAAATCAACACCTTACGAAGGAACGCATATATTAGGGTTTAAGCTTCTGTCACTCTAGCAACCCATCATCTACTTATTACTTCCCAATGCCTTCCCCTAGGCCCAAATCATAACACCACTAGAGGAAAGAAAACATACATCTCATCAAAATATCGAACATATACCAAATTCACATGATTACTTATAATAAGAGTTCTCCCATGTCCTCGAGAACAAACGTAACTACTCACAAAGCATGTTCATGTTCAAGATCAGAGGGGTATTGAATATCATTAAGGATCTAAACATATGATCTTCCACTAAATAAACCAACTAGAATCAACTACAAAGAGTAATCAACACTACTAGCAACCCAGAGGTACCAATCTGAGGTTTTGGGACAAAGATTGAATACAAGCACTACAAAAAAATACACTTACGTGATGATATGTGTTCGTCACAGTAGGTCACGTTTTCTGTCATGCATGTTCATGCATGATGATTTTATGACAGTATCTAGATAGTCATACATGTGTTGTCGTAGAAGTGTTCCATGACATTACCAAAATTATCATCATGGAAGTGTCCACTTCCATGACGATAAACGGCGCGTCATGGAAGTGCTTTCGTCAAGGGTGGCCGACACGTGGCGTCCACCATAAAGGGTCACAGTTAAGCTATCAGGTTTCGGTTTGGATCTGATAACCCGTTAGCAGCCTGGATCAATGGGGATTTTCCATGTGTAAAATTCTCAATGGCCAAAGGAACTTCGTGTCGGCTCAACGTTGGGACAGATGTCATCAGCTCATTGGACGTGAGGCGCCTATGATACGACGACACGTGGCACGGCCCAACAAAGGCCCATTCAGGTGAAAAGTCTGGCATGTTTGACTTGGTCAAAAGGTAGCTGGCCGGCCCACAGAAAGCCTATTAATGACCTGTTCGCGTATAGCCCATTTACAACCCACTAACTCACGACCCGTTTTGGCCTATCCGAGTTGGGCCCAGTAGCGTTATCTGGGCTATCCAATATGATTCCAGCCCATTGTAACTTCTGGCCCATGTATGGCCCATGACGTCTTTCGGTCCATACGAGGCCCTTTGTAACTCTTGGCCCTTTAAAGGCCCGTGGTGAAACTGGCCCATAATGAACAGTGTAGCGCTTTACACCCATTAACAACCCGTAATTCCGTTGGGACGTTTCCAGCTCATGTTAACTTTCGACCTTCTAAGGGCCCATTTATTCTTGGGCTCACTTCCAGCATTCGGTTACTTACAGCCCATTACTGGCCTATTCTGCTTGTGGGCCAAATTCAGCCCGTGGTTACAGTCGGACCGTTTGTGGCCCGTTAACACATTGGGCTATTTTCATAGTGTCATCATATACGGCCCATTAACGACCCATGATGCATGTCGATAGAATTAAGACCTTTATGCATTTTGGCCTATTAATGGCCCGTTATGGTCGGGCCATAAACACACGATTTCCACTCTACCCCGTTTACAGTCCACTTTGTGGACTATTATTGGTCCATGAATAATACGACCCATATAAGGCCCATTGAGTATACAACCCTTCGAGGGCCCATGGATCCTATCGCCCGTAGGAGGCCCATGGTCACTACAGCAGGTAGCAGGACCATGGTTACAACGGTTCGTATGTTACCCTTGGTTATTGTGGCATAGTTATAAAAAAATAGGTTATTCTGGCGACTAGAAGAACACGGAAAAACAACTGTAGTGACTACAAGCAAAGAACTAAACAAGACAATAAGGAAATAAATAAGCAAGCAACTAACGCTAGCCTATTACATCTATTACACATATTACATCCACTGGGCATCAAAGTTCGCCACCAGTGCAACTATAGAGCACAAAGCAGCATATCACATACACTGGTTGTCAAAGTTGGTGACCAGTGCAAATGAACGCCACAGGAAAACAAGTCCATAACTGAAACTACTTCAGAAGAGCTCAAGAAACAATATCCTAGGTACCCAACATGCTGGCAAGATGCTTAACAAGTTTTTTAATTTTCACTTGTTTGGCGCCTAAACCCTCTAGCGCTTGCTATTGCATCAGAAGGTATGCATTTGAATTCTGCAGTGACTTCCTCAGTCCTTCGGCTTCGTGTCGCAGCACATCTGATCGATGTCATTCAACTTGATGTTGAGACTCAAGAAGGCGAACTGATTCAGGCAGCGAGTTCAAAGAGCATGTGCCAGCAGTAGTGGCCAGTAACTCGAACACTACATCCAGACAATACTTTTGGGTTATCTCACTGTCGTCAAGATAGTTTTATCAGCTTTCTTGGAGACCAACAGGGATGTCTCACTATCTTGAACCTTATCTGCATTACTTCCTTTACCATTGCATAACAGAGTACTCTTCTCCAATGTTTTGTGCGCATTCTAAAAGAGAAACAAGCAGGCACATCACATGTTTACGATGTTGAATATGAAACTCATTTCGGTAAATCAGTTCAGTAGTAAAGTGGACAGGATAACAACACGAAACAAACATATATCTATGTACCATGGTCACTGTATGGTCTATATCATTCTTGTTTTTGTTGCCAAATCAAGAAAGATACACAGTTTAAATAATATCTGTTAAAACAAAGTAGCATAGACATAATAAAAGTGTGGGAAACTACAAACGAATAATGTCGGTGCAACAAACCCTGGGTCTATTGACGAGACTATGCACAGAAATGGGATCAAGATTGAAGCACCAGCCCAAGTAAGAGCACAAGGGACTAAGAGATTAAAAGGACCAACATACATATCAAAGGGACCAGGATCAAGCCAGAGAAGCAAGATACCACCAAGCGAAGGGCCTCCTTTGCCGGGCAGGTGAGCCCGGCAAAGAGCGAGACCACGCCCAGAAGGAGAAAACCAAGGCATCCTGGCAGGGCCTGCCGGGACTAATGCAGAATAGACCACCTCACCAACCACTCAACCACGACCCACGTCGTCGATAAATGCAGTGTCAAGCCACAAAGTGACTAAGTGGTAGCCATTCGCCACATGGGAGCCTCTCCCTATAGGAAAAACCCACATATGACACCGTCCTATGACGTTTCAAGTGAGCAGGCGTGGAGCTGGCAAGGTGGCCTGGCAAGCCTTGTCGGGCAACCAACAATGTGATGTTGAGCGGTGCATTTAATGGGCCCTGTCAGCCCGTAGAGTTAGGGATGATAGCACTATTTTCTATCTTATCAGTGCATAATGACTACTTTTCCATTGTGGTAACCCCTTGATCTATAAAAGGAGGCCCATGGGAACCATAGAAGGGGTTAGAAGGTTGGATAACTCACACCCTCATACGCACATAGCCACTGCCGCCCTGAGGCAACCCCTGCCGGGCAAGTGTACTACGCTCCACCTCCACCTTTCCACCATCAATCCACCAAAGCAGGAGTAGCGTTTTACGCCTCACAGCGGTCCGAACCTGGGTAAAATTGCCTACGTCTTCCGTGCTGCCCCACGCTCGTCTGCTCTTTGTGCAACACAACGTCCCCCTGCCGAACCAGCAAGGGTCCTTCTGGTCCCATAGGTGGTCGTGGTTTCCTGCGACATCTTTGGTGCGCTAGGTAGGGGGATCGCTTGCGCAAACTTGAAGGCGTGTGCAGCGTGTCATCTTCATCACCATCTCCATCTTTGACGGCGCCATCGACCATGGCGCCCAAGAAGAAACCCGGTCCTTCGGCTCACCCATCCACCTCGAAGACTCTGCCGCCAGTGGCCTCTAACGCTGCGGAAGGTGGGGAGACACGCGAGGACGTGGACGCTACTAGAGATGTGGTCCGAGAAGGCGGCACCGTCACCACTTCCCCCGCGGCCGACACAGGAGCAGGAGGTATCGGAGGAGAGCAACATCAACAACAGCCCGACGGCTATGCTCCACAGGGTGCGGGCGATGGGGTTACCCCGTCTACGCCCCTCTCTCCCACTGACGGGCACATACGCGGCAACGGTGAGCGGACCTGGGCGAATTGCCGCCCTGTGGCCGCTCCCACCACGGGTGCGGCCGCAGCGCGTGCACCTCCCCCAGGATGGGTCGACCAAGCCGCTGCGCCCGACGGAGCCTATGGCCCTCGAGCACCTTCGCCACACCACATCCAGGTGTTCGCCCCACAGTAGCAGTGGGGCCGCAGTGCTGTCGCCGCTACCACCATCAAGAGCCAAGCGGTGGTGCGATCGACTTCATCATCATCCATGCCAAGTACAGCTTCGGAGGCCATGGTGCGGGCTCAACAGCTGCTAAGGTTTCCGCCAGCGGCCGAGCAGATGGATGAATGGCGTGCCACCATCCAAGTATGCTCGGTTTCACCGAAGCTGGGGGCTGACGGCAAGCTAGCCCACCGTGACTTCCCCAAGCGACAACAATGGCTCATGCTGCTGACCGTACGAAAGGGACCATCCCCATGGTGCAGTCCCCGCCACGGCAGCCAGCGAGAGCGCAACAAAAAAAGACACCGACAACGTATCGATGGCCTCTTCTGACCCTCGAGCACGTCCAGGCCAACGATGCCCTGGAGAATAGGCGGAGAGGAGACACGCGCATCATTGTCGAACAACGTCGCGATGATCTCCCCAGGACTGATGGGTGCGACGGCCCCTACGTTGATGAGCCCGCGCTTGGTGTTGACGAGTGCCAACCTTTCGAGGTTGGCTGCCCTACCTTTACTCGTGAGCTGCCGTAAGTCCATTGGCCGTCCATTCGCACATTCAAGCTAGAGATACCTGAGAAGTATGATGGGAGGCTGAACCTGGCAGAGTTCCTGAGCATCTACACCATTGTTGTTTAGGCTTCCGGGGGAAGAGACGAGAAGGTGTTTGCCAACTACTTCCCTTTGGTTCTCAAGTCCAATGCGACGTCTGATACGTATCCAACGTATCTATAATTTTTGATTGCTCCATGCTATTATATTTTCTATTTTGGATGTTAGTGGGCTTTATTTTACACTTTTATGTCATTTTTGGGACTAACCTACTTATCATAGGCCCACCCCAAATTGATGTTTTTTTGCCTATTTTAGAGTTTCACCAAAAAGGAATATCAAACAAACTCCAAACGGAATGGAACCTTCGGGAGTGTGATTTTCTCAACGAACGTGATCCAGGAGACTTGGACTGGGCGCCAAGAGACAACGGAGGAAGCCACGAGGCAGGGGGCTCGCCCTCCACCCTCATGGGCCCTCCGTTGCTCCACCGACGTACTTCTTCCTCCTATATATATCCATGTACCCCCCAACCATCCAGGAGCACCACGAAAACCTAATTCCACCGCCGCAACCTTCTGTACCGGAGAGATGCCATCTTCACTACAAAAAAAGACACATCTGTGACATTTTGGGCCGAACGAAAATTCTTTCTGTCATACATATGACACTTCTATGACAATAATTGTGACAAAACCCGGTATCATCATAGATGTGGTGGGCTCCTACTTCTATGACAAATAATCATGACAGAAAATGGGCTTTTCGTCCTAGGCGGGACGGAGACGCAACTGCATGACATTCTTTGGGCCGTCCATGACGGAAAAAACCATGGGAGAAGCTAGGGGGAGGAAAATTTCGGGGAGTTCCCGGTTATGGTGGGAGGTCGGGGGCCGAGCGATGCGCGCTTCTGTCGTACACGTACGCGCATGTGTGCGAGGCACTGGCTCTAACTGAACCCGAGCGAGGCGTTGGGCTCTAACTGAACCCGAGCGGTTGCACTGCAGGCTACGCGTTACAGAACCCGAGCGATCGATCGATGGCTGTTAACTGAACCCGATCGAGCAATTCCTTCGCTACTGCTGCTAACTGAAGCCGATCGATGCTGCCTTTGGATGAACAGTGAGCATTGCGGGGGGGAGGGGGTTGGATGAACAGTCCGGTGGGGGTGGATGAACATGACCCCGTGGTGTTGCGTCTAGATGAACAGGACCCTAGTCGACCGAGCCGGTTGGGGCTGGATGAACAGGACCCCATGGAGGGCTGGATGAACAGGACCCCATGGAGGGCTGGATGAACATGACCCCATGGAGGGCTGGATGAACAGGACCACCCTGTGGAGGGCATGATGAATAGTAGATGGTGGAGGGCAGGATGAACAGTAGCCCGTGGAGGGGTGGTTGAACAGGAGCCCGTGGAGAGGGCTGGTTGAACAGTAGCCGGTGGAGTAGCGCGCGGTGGAGGCTGGATGAACAGGAGCATGTGGATGAATAGTCGCAGGTGGAGGCTGGAGGAGGTCGACGGTGGATGAATAGTAGCTCGTGGAGGCTGGAGGGGGTCAACGGTGGAGATGAACTGTATCCCGTGGAGTCACGTTTTGCGGTACGCCACACCCCTCCCGATGAACCGGACCCCCATTTCGACCGTAGAGCTCCAACACAAGTCTATTTCGTCCGTTTTGCGGTACACCACACCCCTCCCGATGAACAGGACCCCCGTTTTGACCGTAGGAGGTCCATTTCCTCCATTTTGCGGTACGCCAAACCCCTCCCGATCAACAGGACCCCGTTCCAAACGTAGCAGGTCCGTTTCCTCCGTTGTGCGATATGCCAGGCCTCGTTTCCATCACTTGTTCTGTCCAAGCCCTCCCGATGAACACGACCATGCATTCCGTTCCGACCCAGCCGGTTGGCTCCCACACGTTCCATTGCCTCCCCATGAACACGACGCATTCTGTTGCCTCCCCATGAACACGACGCATTCCGTTGCCTCCCCATGAACACGACACATTCCGTTGCCTCCCCATGAACACGACGACGACGTTGTTTCTCTGTTCCGACCCAGCCATGTACACGAGCCCTGGTCGTACGTATGCGCGAGTAGGCGTTCGAGACCCCGCCCGTATGTACACATACATGGCCATATTTTCTTTCTTGCACCCTGGCCGCTGTACGTATGTGTACATGCTATGTGCGCGCCTCTACTACGACACGTGCGCGCCTCAACTGCGACACGTGCGTGCCTCTACATCGACCAGTATGTACGTACACGTTCGTGACCAGAATGACAACGCTACGTACGCTTCGACCAGGTGGGTCCCGACTGTCAGGCACTTCCTTGCATGCGAAGATGTAGCTGGTGGGTCCCAGCAGTCAGGGGTAAACGTTTTTTCGTGAAATATGGTGGCCCGTCCGGTGGGTCCCCGCTGTCAGGTGGAGGAATAATTATTTTGCACGTAATAAGGAGGCACTTCCTTGCTGCGGCCATGGACCCAGCTGTCAGCCTCTCCATGTATAGTCCTTGTCTGATGGAAGCCGTTCCTTGACCACATTGACCACGCCACGCCGAGAGCACCAGGGCGGTGGATAACGGCGAGGCCTAGGAAGCTTGATAGTAACATCAATATCTTCTATTTCAGCAGGTGCAATATCATTTATAATTTATTGATATAAGTAAAAGCGATTGCACTCACACTAGCAACCAAATCACATAAGCCATGATAACAATGATCTCCTATTTTAACAAACCCAACAGGCATGCCAACAATAGGTCTATGTTTATCTTTTTCATCGGGTTTAGCAATTCTAGCAGCTTCATCACAGAAATAAATAACATGCCCATCAATCCCAGGAATATTTAATCATAGGAACACCGGGTTCTACTTTAATTTGTTCAGAGGGTGTAGGTGTTCTTGTATAATTCTAGCAGTAGGTTGAGGAGCAAATCTTTGCTCTTCCGGTCGAGGTGAAGATACCCCGAACAAGCCCCTCAAAGGATGATTTTCCATAGTGACAACTGACAGTAAATTTCAGCACATAATATAAAATTTTCCTTACCAAATTCCACTCACCAGAAGCGCTTCACTCCCCGGCAATGGTGCCATAAAAGAGTCTTGATGACCCATAGATATCAGGGATCAATCATAGTCCTTTCGATAAGTAAGAGAGTCGAACCCAACGAGGAGCAGAAGGAAATGACAAGCGGTTTTCAGGTAGGTATTTTCTGTGGGCACTGAAATTATCGGTAACACATAGTTTTGTGATAAGATAATTCGTAATGGGTAACAACTAAAAAGTGTAGCAAAGGTGCAGCAAGGTGGCCCAATCCTTTTTATAGTAAATGATAAGCCTGGACGAACTCTTATATAAAGCAATGTGCTCCCGAGTACACATGGGAATTATTATGAAGTTAGTTTTCATCTTGCTCATATGATTCGCATTCCTTACTTTGATAATTTAATATGTGGGTGGACCAGTGCTTGGGTGTTGTCCTTACTTGGACACATGGGAATTGTTGTCAAGCTAGTTTTCATCATGCGCATATGATTCTACTTCGTTAGTTTGATAATTTGATATGTGGGTGGACCAGTGCATGGGTGCTGCCCTTCCTTGGACAAGCCTCCCACTTATGACTAACCCCTCTCGCAAGCATCCGCAACTAAGAAAGAAGAATTAATGTAAACCTAACCATAGCATGAAACATATGGATCCAAATCAACCCCTTACGAAGGAACGCATATATTAGGGTTTAAGCTTCTGTCACTCTAGCAACCCATCATCTACTTATTACTTCCCAATGCCTTCCCCTAGGCCCAAATCATAACACCACTAAAGGAAAGAAACCATACATCTCATCAAAATATCAAACATATACCAAATGCACATGATTACTTATAATAAGACTTCTCCCATGTCCTCGAGAACAAACATAACTACTCACAAAGCATGTTCATGTTCAAGATCAGAGGGGTATTGAATATCATGAAGGATATAAACATATGATCTTCCACTAAATAAACCAACTAGAATCAACTACAAAGAGTAGTCAACACTACTAGCAACCCAGAGGTACCAATCTGAGGTTTTGGGACAAAGATTGAATACAAACACTACAAAAAAATACACTTACGTGATGATATGTGTTCGTCACAGTAGGTCACGTTTTCTGTCATGCATGTTCATGCATGATGATTTTATGACAGTATCTAGATAGTCATACCTGTGCTGTCGTAGAAGTGTTCCATGACATTACCAAAATTATCATCATGGAAGTGTCCACTTCCATGACGATAAACGGCGCGTCACGGAAGTGCTTTCGTCAAGGGTAGCCGACATGTGGCGTCCACCATAACGGGTCACAGTTAAGCTCTCAGGTTCCGGTTTGGATCCGATAACCCGTTAGCAGCCCGGATCAATGGGGATTTTCCATGTGTAAAATTCTCAATGGCCGAAGGAACTTCGTGTCGGCTCAGCGTTGGGACAGATGTCATCGGCTCATTGGACGTGAGGCGCCTATGATACGACGACACGTGGCACGGCCCAACAAAGGCCCATTCAGGTGAAAAGTCTAGCATGTTTGACTTGGTCAAAAGGTACTGGGCCGGCCCACAGAAAGCCTATTAACGACCTGTTCGCGTATAGCCCATTTATAGCCCACTAACTCACGACCCGTTTTGGCCTGTCCGAATTGGGCCCAGTAGCGTTATCTGCGTTATCCAATATGATTCCAGCCCATTGTAACTTCTGGCCCATGTATGGCCCATGACGACTTTCGGTCCATACGAGGCCCTTTGTAACTCTTGGCCCTTTAAAGGCCCGTGGTGAAACTGGCCCATAATGAACAGTGTAGCGCTTTACACCCATTAACAACCTGTAATTCCGTTGGGACGTTTCCAGCTCATGTTACTTTTCGGCCTTCTAAGGGCCCATTTATTCTTGGGCTCACTTCCAGCATTCGGTTACTTACGGCCCATTACTGGCCTATTCTTCTTGTGGGCCAAATTCAGCCCGTGGTTACAGTTGGACCGTTTGTGGCCCGTTAACACATTGGGCTATTTTCATAGTGTCATCATATACGGCCCATTAACAACCCATGATGCATGTCGATAGAATTAAGCCCTTTATGCATTTTGGCCTATTAATGGCCCGTTATGGTCGGGCCATAAACACACGATTTCCACTCTACCCCGTTTACAGTCCACTTTGTGGACTGTTATTGGTCCATGAATAATACGACCCATATAAGGCCCATTGAGTATACAACCCTTCGAGGGCCAATGGATCCTACCGCCCGTAGGAGGCCCATGGTCACTACAGCAGGTTGCAGGACCATGGTTACAACGGTTCGTATGTTACCCATGGTTATTGTGGCATAGTTATAAAAAAATAGGTTATTCTGGCGATTAGAAGAACACGGAAAAACAATTGTAGTGACTACAAGCAAAGAACTAAACAAGACAATAAGGAAATAAATAAGCAGGAAACTAACGCTAGGCTATTACATCTATTACACATATTACATCCACTGGGCATCAAAGTTCGCCACCAGTGCAAATATAGAGCACAAAGCAGCATATCACATACACTGGTTGCGAAAGTTGGTGACCAGTGCAAATGAATGCCACAACAAAACAAGTCCATAACTGAAACTACTTCAGAAGAGCTCAATAAACAATATCTTGGGTACCCAACATGCTGGCAAGATGATTAACAAGCTTTTTAACTTTCACTTGTTTGGCACCTAAACCCTCTAGCGCTTGCTATTGCACCAGAAGGTATGCATCTGAATTCTGCAGTGACTTCCTCAGTCCTTCGGCTTCGTGTCGCAGCACATCTGATCGATGTCATTCAACTTGATGTTGAGACTCAAGAAGGCGAACTGATTCAGGCAGCGAGTTCAAAGAGCATGTGCCAGCAGTAGTGGCCAGTAACTCGAACACTACATCAATACAGTACTTTTGGGTTATCTCACTGTCGTCAAGATAGTTTTATCAGCTTTCTTGGAGACCAACAGGGATGTCTCACTATCTTGAACCTTATCTGCATTACTTCCTTTACCATTGCATAACAGGGTACTCTTCTCCAATGTTTTGTCCGCATTCTAAAGAGAAACAAGCGGGCACATCACATGTTTACGATGTTGAATATGAAACTCATTTTGGTAAATCAGTTCAGTAGTAAAGTGGACAGGATAACAACACGAAACAAACATATATCAATGTTCCATGGTCACTCTATGGTCTATATCATTCTTGTTTTTGTTGCCAAATCAAGAAAGATACACAGTTCAAATAATATCTGTTAAAACAAAGTAGCATAGACATAATAAAAGTGTGGGAAACTACAAACGATTAATGTCGGTGCAACAAACCCTGGGTCTGTTGACGAGACTATGTACAGGAACGGGATCAAGATTGAAGCACCAGCCCAAGTCAGAGCACAAGGGACTAAGAGATTAAAAGGACCAACATACAGATCAAAGGGACCAGGATCAAGCTAGAGAAGCAAGATACCACAAAGAGAAGGGCCTCCTTTGCCGGGCAGGTGAGCCCGGCAAAGAGCGAGACCACGCCCAGAAGGAGACAACCAAGGCGTCCCGGCAGGGCCTGCCGGGACTAACGGAGAATAGACTACCTCACCAACCACTCAACCACGACCCACGTCGTCGATAAATGCAGTTTCAAGCCACAAAGTGACTAAGTGGCAGCCATTCGCCACATGGGAGCCTCTCCCTATAGGAAAAACCCACATATGACACCGTCCTGTGACGTTTCAAGTGAGCAGGCATGGAGCTGGCAAGGTGGCCTGGCAAGCCTTGTCGGGCAACCAACAATGTGGCGTTGAGCGGTGCATTTAATGCGCCTTGTCATCCCACAGAGTTAGGGATGATAGCACTATTTGCTATCTTATCAGTGCATAACGACTACTTTTCCATTGTGGTAACCCCTTGATATATAAAAGGAGGCCCATGGCAACCATAGACCATCGACCATGGCGCCCAAGAAGAAACCCGGTCCTTCGGTTCACCCATCCACCTCGAAGGCTCTGCCGCCAGTGGCCTCTAACGCTGCGGAAGGTGGGGAGACACGCGAGGACGTGGACGCTAGTAGAGATGTGGTCCGAGAAGGCGGCACCGTCACCACTTCCCCTGTGGCCGACACAGGAGCAGGAGGTATTGGAGGAGAGCAACATCAACAACAGCCTGACGGCTATGCTCCACAGGGTGCGGGCGATGGGGTTACCCCGTCTACGCTCCTCTCTCCCACTGACGGGCACAGCCGCGGCAAGAGTGCGCGGACCGGGGCAAATTGCCGCCCTGTGGCCGCTCCCACCACGGGTGCGGCCGCAGCGCGTGCACCTCCCCCAGGACGGGTCGACCAAGCCGCTGCGCCCGACGGAGCCTCTGGCCCTCGAGCACCTTCGCCACACCACATCCAGGTGTTCGCCCCATAGCAGCAGTGGGGGCGCAGTGCTGTCGCCCCTAGCACCGTCAAGAGCCGAGCGATGGTGCGATAGACTTCATCATCATCCATGCCAAGTACATCTTTGGAGGCCATGGTGCGGGCTCAACAGCTGCTAAGGTTTCCGCCAGCGGCCGAGCAGATGGACGAATGGTGTGCCACCATCCAAGTATGCTCGGTTTCGCCGAAGCTGGGGGCTGACGGCAAGCTAGCCCGCCGTGACTTTCCCAAGCGACAACAGCGGCTCATGCTGTTGACTGTAAGAAAGGGACCATCCCCACGGTGCAGTCCCCGCCACGGCAGCCAGCGCGAGCGCAACAAAATAAAGACACCGACAATGTATCGATGGCCTCTTCTGACCCTCGAGCACGTCCAGGCCCATGATGCCCTAGAGAATAGGCAGAGAGGAGACACGCGCGTCATTGTCGAACAACGTCGCGATGATCTCCGCAGGACTGATGGGCGCGACGGCCCCTACGTCGATGAGCCCGCGCATGGTGATGGCGAGTGCCAACCTTTCGAGGTTGGCTGCCCTACCTTTACTCGTGAGCTGCGGCAAGTCCATTGGTCGTCCATTCGCACATTCAAGCTAGAGATACCTGAGAAGTATGATGGGAGGCTGAACCCGGTAGAGTTCCTGAGCATCTACACCATCGCTGTTCAGGCTTCCGGGGGAAGAGACGAGAAGGTGTTTGCCAACTACTTCCCTTTGGCGCTCAAGTCCAATGCGAGGTCTGATACGTCTCCAACGTATTTATAATTTTTGATTGCTCCATGCTATTATATTTTCTCTTTTGGATGTTAGTGGGCTTTATTTTACACTTTTATGTCATATTTGGGACTAACCTACTAATCATAGGCCCATCCCAAATTGATGTTTTTTGCCTATTTTAGAGTTTCACCGAAAAGGAATATCAAACGGACTCCAAACAGAATGGAACCTTCGGGAACGTGATTTTCTCAACGAACGTGATCCAGGAGACTTGGACTGGGCGTCAAGAGACAACGGAGGAAGCCACGAGGTAGAGGGCGCGCCCTCCATTGCTCCACTGACGTACTTCTTCCTCCTATATATATCCACGTACCCCAACCATCCAGGAGCACCACGAAAACCTAATTCCACCGCCGCAACCTTCTGTACCCGAGAGATCCCATCTTCACTACAAAAAAAGACACATCTGTGACATTTTGGGTCGAACGAAAATTCTTTGTCATACATATGACACTTCTATGACAATAATTGTGACAAAACCCGGTATCATCATAGATGTGGTGGGCTCCTACTTCTATGACAAAAAATCATGACAGAAAATGGGCTTTTCATCCTGGGTGGGTCGGAGACGCAACTGCATGGCATTCTTTGGGCCGTCCATGATGGAAAAAACCGTGGTAGAAGCGAGGGCGTGGAAAATTTTGGGGAGTTCCCGGTTAAGGTGGGAGGTCGGGGGCCGAGCGATGCGCATTTCTCTCGTACCCGTACGCGCGTGTGTGTGAGGCGTTGGCTCTAACTGAACCCGAGCGAGGCGTTGGGCTCTAACTGAACCCGAGCGATTGCACTGCAGGCTACACGTTACTGAACCCGAGCGATCGGTCGATGGTTGTTAACTGAACCCAATCGAGCGATTCCTTTGCTACTTCTGCTAACTAAAGCCGATCGATGCTGCCTCTGGATGAACAGTGAGCGTTGCGCGCG
>NC_041384.1:255641231-255645616 GCF_002162155.2 Triticum dicoccoides
TGGATGAACAGGACCCCGTGGTGTTGCCTCTAGATGAACAGGACCCCGATCGATCGAGCCGGTTGGGGCTGGATGAACAGGACCCCGTGGAGGGCTCGATAAACAGGACCACCCCATGGAGGGCAGGATGAACAGTAGACGGTGGAGGGCAGGATGAACAGTAGCCCATGGAGGGGTGGTTGAACAGGAGCCCGTGGAGAGGGCTGCTTGAATAGTAGCCGGTGGAGTAGCGCGCAGTGGAGACTGGATGGACAGGAGCCTGTGGATGAACAGTCGCAGGTGGAGGCTGGAGGAGGTCGACGATGGATGGACAGTAGCTCGTGGAGGCTGGAGGAGGTCGACGGTGGAGATGAACAGTATCCCGTGGAGTCCCGTTTTGCGGTACGCCACACCCCTCCCGATGAACAGGACCCCCGTTTCGACCGTAGCGCTCCAACACAAGTCCATTTCGTCCGGTTTGCAGTACGCCACACCCCTCCTGATGAACAGGACCCCCGTTTCGACCATAAGAGGTCCATTTCCTCCGTTTTGTGGTACGCGAGACCCCTACCGATCAACAGGACCCCGTTCCGAACGTAGGAGGTCCGTTTCCTCCGTTGTGCGGTACGCCAGGCCTCGTTTCCATCGCCTGTTCCGTCCAAGCCCTCCCGGTGAACACGACCACGCATTCCATTCCGACCCAGCCGGTTGGCCCCCACGCGTTCCGTTGCCTCCCCATGAACACGATGCATTTCGTTGCCTCCCCATGAACACGACGCATTCCGTTGCCTCCCCATGAACACGACGACGACGCTGTTTCTTCGTTCCGACCCAGCCATGTACACAAGCCCTGGCCGTACGTATGCGCGAGTAGGCGTTCGAGACCCCGCCCGTATGTACACATACGTGGCCGTATTTTCTTTCTTGCACCCTGGCCGATGTACGTACGTGTACATGCTACGTGCGCGACTCTACTACGACACGTGCGCGCCTCGACTACGACACGTGCGCGCCTCTAAGTCGACCAGTATGTACGTACACGTTCGCGACCAGAATGACAACGCTACGTACATGAAACACCCTCGATGCGACTATAGCTCCCACGTGTCGAGGCACGACTTAGAGATATAATCGCATTGAAGGCATATGTCGCAAGTTAGGCAATCTTCACAACATCCCATGTAATATGATAACAAAAAGGGAGATAACTTAGTTGGCTTACACTCGCCACGTCAATCAAGTGCATAAATAACATTACATCATCCAAACACTCATGGCCCGACTACGGCGCCAAAATAAAAGAGAACCCAACATGCGACATGGTCCCAATCACCCCCAACTGGGCACCACTACTGATCGTCGGGAAAGGAAACATAGTATCGTTGAGAGTCTTCGTCGAACTCCCACTTGAGCTCATACGCGTCTCCTGGAGCGGAATCATCAGGCCCTGCATCTGGTGTAATAGTAATCTGTGAGCCACAGGGACTCAGCAATCTCGCACCCTCGCGATCAAGACTATTCAAGCTTATAGGTAAGACAAGGTAAAATATGAGTGGAGCTGCGGCAAGCGACTAGCAAGTATGGTGGCTAACTTATTCGCAAAAGAGAGCGAGAAGAGGAGGCAAAGCACGAGCAAGAAGCTAGAGAACAACCTGCGCAAACATTACTCCAACACCGTGTCCACTTCCCGGACTCCGCCAAGAAGAGGCCGTCACGGCAACACACTCAGTTGATTCATTTTAATTAATTTAAGGTTCAAGTTATCTACAACCGGACATTAACAAATTCCCATCTGCCCATAACCGCGGGCACGGCTTTCGAAAGTTCAATCCCTGCAGGGGAGTCCCAACTTAGCCCATGACAAGCTCTCACGGCCAACAAAGGAATAGACCTCCTCCCAAGACGTTCTGATCAGACTCGGTATCTCGGTAACTCAACACACTTCGACGGGTTAAAACAAGACCAGCAACACCGCCCGAATGTGCCGACAAATCCTGATAGGAGCTGCACATATCTCTTTCTCAGGGCACACTCAGATTGTCCAAACTTACGGTAGGCCAGCCCAGAGTTGCCCCTGGTAGCCACCGGCGGCTGACAGTTTGGACCAACACTCAGAGGAGCACTGGCCCCGGGGGGGGGGGGGTTAAAATAAGATGACCCTTGAGTGTGCAGAACCCAAGGGAAAGAAAAGGCTAGGTGGCAAATGGTAAAACCAAGGTTGGGCATTGCTGGAAAAGCTTTAATCAAGGCGAACTATCAAGGGGTTGCCATTATATACCAACCGCGTAAGGAACGCAAAATCCGGGAACATAACACCGATATGACGAAAACTAGGGCGGCAAGAGTGGAACAAAACACTAGGCGAGAGGCCGAGCCTTCCACCCTTTACCAAGTATATAGATGCATTAAGACAATATAGCAATATAATGATATCCCAACAAGTAAATAAAAGATGTTCCAACAAGGAACGGCCTCCAATCTTCACCTGCAACTAGCAACGCTATAAGAGGGGCTGAGCAAAGCGGTAACATAGCCAATCTACGGTTTGCTAGGACAATGGTGGGTTAGAGGTTTGACATGGCAATTTAGGAGGCTTTCAAGCAAGTGGTAGGCATCATAGCAATGGCATAGCAAAAGAGCGAGCAAACTAGCATAGCAAAGATAGTAGTGATTTCGAGGTATGATCATCTTGCCTGCACAGTTGTCAGAGTTGACTGGATCCTCGAGAGCAAACTCAACGGGCTCCTCGTTAGCGAACTCGTCTCCCGGATCTACCCAAACAATACAAACAGCAACAAGGATACAATCAACCACGTGCAAACTCAATCGTCACGATGCAAAGATGTTATGCTATGCGGGATGTTATGCGGGATGCCAAATGCAAGATATGACAGGAAATGCATGAACCTGTCCTCAACATGGAATTCCAAGGGTGCCACTGGAAAGATGAGATGAAATCGCTTGAAAACGATATAAAGAACGCCGGAATCGGAGTTACGGTTTGGAAATGGCAAGCGATTCAAAAATGACACCGGTGTGCGATTTACAACAAGTACGCATCTAAATGCAATGAGATGAACCTGGTACAGCCACCAAACATGACAACAAAAAACATGGCAGGGATGCACACAATATGATTAACAAAAGTCTAGCACTGAGCTACGGCCAACTCATCCATTAGGAGGTTCAAACAAGCATGGCAAAAACGCAAATGGTAAAACAGATCTCAGACTTTGTGAAATTAACACTTGTATGGAATTTCAGATCATATAGCCCTCTTCGGAGCAACAAAATAACATGCTACAGGACCTGAACATGACAAGGAAAGACATGGCATGGAGCTACTCAACAAGCTTAACAAAAGTCCCTTAGTGACCTTGAGCCAAAAGGGATCACAAAATATACTAGCAAGTACACGAACATAGCAAAAACATAATCAGTTTTCAGACTTAGTGAAAACTGAGAAATGCTGAAATATAACTCACGAAGGCATGTTTACGAGCTCGATGCACTCACCACGGTGCAAGTCATGGAAAGACAAGCATACATCCTTAAGAAGGCACAAAATACAAGCTAGACATGGCAAGAACAATGGCATAGCATGCACGGATCAACTACAATAACATCGACAAAATCGCAAACAAGTTGACGATCTGCCCAGATTCACAACGAAGCAAAAGTAGAGCTCGATTGACTCAAGCTAGGGTGCTCCATAATTGCAAACAAAGACATGGATGGATAGAGCACTACAAGGTTAACAAAACTCCCTTACTTATCATCCTCAAAAGAGGCACGGATCACTATGAAATCACTAAGTCCCTGAAAACAGAATTACCGGGTGCCTCACTTTGCAAGCTTGCACAAGTCACCACGCACATCACAAAAATGCATGGGTTGCACCTCTGGAAAGATAACAAAATCCTTAACAAAACATCCATAGGACTCATGGGCATATCATGCACACAACAATCATGGCAAAAATGACAAAAGTCTAAGATGAACTAGCAGATCTGACAATTAACTCACGAAGGCCTCTTCTAACAGCATTTCGGGCATCAAGATGAACTCAAATGAAAATGATGCAATGGAAAGAAATGATGTACTCATCGAGACCAACATTTTGATATACTATATGTCCAAAACGGAGCTACGGATGCGGAGATATCACAGGTCAAAGTTGCATAAAAATTAGGGTTCCGGGGGGAAAAGTCAACCGAGGGGATTTTTCAGATCTAGATCCAGCGCGGATGTCGAGGTTCGCCGGAGTCTCGCCGGGATCACTGTAGCAGCAGAGAGGGAGTTCGCCGGAGCGGCTCCGGCCGGTGGAAAACGGCGCGGGGCGGCACGGGGACCGAGGCGGTGGTGGTGGCAGGGCGTCGGGCGGCGGAGCCGGGTGCGCCGGCTCG
>NC_041384.1:255646398-255669311 GCF_002162155.2 Triticum dicoccoides
CCCGCGTGGGCCGGACGGGCCTCGGTCGGCGGCGGCGAAGCGGTCCCGCCCCGGGGACAGGTGGCAGCGGCGGGATTCGGACACGTCCGGCTCGCGCGGACGTTGTCCGGCGGCGGCGGAAAGGGATTTTTTTTTTTAGGGTTTAGAGAGGGGATCCGCAAATTTTCGAGGGGGGTGTATATATAGGCATAGGAGGAGCTAGGAGAGTCCAAATGAGGTGCGGTTTTCGGCCACGCGATCGTGATCGAACGCTCTAGGACATGGAGCAGAGTTTGGTGGGTTTTGGGCCAAATTGGAGGGGTGTTGGGCTGCAACACACACGAGGCATTTTCGGTCCCTCGGTTAACCGTTGGAGTATCAAACGAAGTCCAAATGGTACGAAACTTGACAGGAGGTCTATCGGTAGTAAACCAAGGCCGCTTGGCAAGTCTCGGTCCAATCCGGAAATGTTTAATCCCCACACACGTAAGAACGCTCGAAATGACCACCGGAGGAGAACGAAGCGCCGGAATGCAAAATGGACAACGGGGAAAATGCTCGAATGCATGAGACGAACATGTATGCAAATGCAATGCCCATGATGACATGATAAGAGATGCATGATAAAGACAACAACACACGGAGACAAAACCCGAACCCGAGGAAATAAATATAACTTAACACCGGAAACGGCAAGAGTTGGAGTACAAATTGGGAAAGTTACATCCGGGGTGTTACAACACTCCACCACTACGAAAGGATCTCGTCCCGAGATCTAGGACTGAAAGAACGCCGGGTACTCAGAACGGAGGTGATCCTCGTGTTCCCAGGTAGCTTCACGGTCGGAATGGTGTGACCACTTTACTTTGAGAAATTTGATTGACTTGTTGCGAGTCTTGCGTTCAGTCTCTTCAAGAATAGCAACTGGGTGCTCACAATAAGAGAGATCTTCTTGGAGCTCAATGTCCTCGAAGTTGATGGTGCGGTCAGGAGTCTTGAAGCACTTCCGAAGCTGAGAGACATGGAACACGTCATGAACATTTGCAAAGTTTGAAGGAAGCTTGAGTTGATAGGTGAGGTCGCCTCTCTTGCTGACAATCTTGAAAGGTCCCACATATCTAGGGGCAAGCTTCCCTTTGATACCGAAGCGACGAGTCCCTTTCATAGGAGAGACGCAGAGGTAAACATGATCTCCGATCTCAAAAGCCAAATCGCGGTGCTTACTATCATAGTAGCTCTTCTGACGGGATTGGGCTGCTTTAAAGTTATCTCGAATGACTTTGCACATTTCTTCTGCTTCTGTGATTAAGTCATTACCCAAAAGCTGATGTTCACCGGTTTCAGACCAGTTGAGAGGGGTACGGCACTTCCTGCCATACAGAATTTCAAAAGGGGCCTTGCCCGAACTTGCTTGAAAACTGTTGTTGTAGGAGAATTCAGCATAAGGAAGACAATCCTCCCACTTCATGCCGAAGGAGATCACACAAGCCCTGAGCATATCTTCAAGAATCTGGTTGACACACTCGACTTGACCGCTTGTTTGAGGATGGAAAGCTGTGCTGAAGCGGATGTTAGTGCCCATGGCCTTCTGGAAAGAATCCCAAAACTTCGAGGTAAAGATGCTGCCACGGTCTAAAGAGATCACTTGAGGAATACCTGCAGAGAGACAATGCGATAGGTATAGAGTTCCGCCAATTGAGCTGCAGTGATCGATTCTTTGATAGGCAGAAAATGAGCCACTTTGGTGAGTTTGTCGATGATAACGAATATAGCATCATTGCCATGCTTGGACTTTGGAAACCCAGTCACGAAGTCCATCTCAATGTGGTCAAACTTCCATTCTGGAATGGCAAGAGGTTGGAGGAGACCTGCTGGCCTTTGGTGTTCTGCCTTCACTCTTCTGCAGACATCACATTCATTCACGAATTGAGCGATCTCGCGCTTCATTCGAGTCCACCAATAAGCTTGCTTGAGGTCCTGATACATCTTCATGCTCCCAGGGTGGATGGAGAGGAGAGAATTGTGAGCCTCGTTCATGATCACTTTACGGAGGTCACCTTTGGGCACAACAATACGATCCTCGAAGAAGAGAGTGTCCTTGTCATCAAGGCGGTAGCACTTGTACTTGGACTGACTCTTGGCAATCCCAATCTTCACCTTTTTCACCATAGCATCAAGAAGCTGGGCTTGGCTAATCTGGTCTTCTAAGGTAGGAGAGACTTGAAGGTTGGCGAGGAAACCTTGAGGAACAACTTGCAGATTAAGTTTGCGGAAAGCTTCACAAAGCTCGGGTTGATAAGGCTTGAGAATCAGACTGTTGCAGTAGGCCTTTCTGCTCAAAGCGTCAGCAATCACATTGGCCTTGCCTGGAGTATACTCAATACTCGGATTTTTATACTCTTGAATCATTTCGACCCATCGAGTTTGCCTGAGGTTGAGATTAGGCTGCGTGAAGATGTACTTGAGACTCTTGCGATCAGTGAAAATGTCCACTTTTCTTCCCAATAGAAGATGTCTCCAAGTCAAAAGAGCATGCACAACTGCCGCCAACTCGAGATCATGAGTGGGGTAGTTTTTCTCATTAGGCTTCAACTGTCGAGATGTATAAGCAACAACTTTCTTCTCTTGCATCAATACTACGCCAAGACCTTGGAGAGAGGCATCACAAAAGACCTCGTACGGCTTGGATTCATCAGGCGGAGTCAGAACTGGAGCAGTGATCAACTTTTCTTTCAAAGTGTTGAAAGCAATATCACACTCCGGAGACCAAACGTACTTGACGTGCTTCTGGAGAAGATTTGAGAGAGGCTTCGCGATCTTAGAAAAGTTTTCAACGAATCTTCGGCAATAGCTTGTGAGACCGAGAAAACTTCGGAGTTGCTTCATGTTCTGAGGAGGTTCCTAATTCACAATTGCAGACACCTTCTCAGGATTCATGGCAATGCCCTTGGCAGAGATGATATGACCAAGATAAAGAACCTCATCGAGCCAAAATTCACACTTGGAGAACTTGGCGTAGAACTGATGTTCCCTGAGCTTATCGAGAACCAAACGCAAGTGCTTGGCATGATCTTCCTTGTTCTTGGAGAAAACCAGAATGTCGTCGAGATAGACCAAAACGAAGTCATTGGTGTAGGCGTTGAAGATGAAGTTCATCATGCGAGAGAACGTCGGAGGAGCGTTGGCGAGGCCAAAAGACATGACAGTGTATTCATATGAACCAAAACTTGTTCTGAATGCTGTCTTGGGGATATCTTCTTCACGAATGCGAATCTGGTGATAACCCATACAGAGATCAAGCTTGGAGAATACTTGAGCACCTTTGAGTTGTTCGAACAGCTCATTGATGTTGGGAAGTGGGTATTTGTTCTTGATGGTCTTCTTGTTCACTGGACGGTAATCAACACAAAGTCGGTCCGTTCCATCCTTCTTCTTCACAAAAAGAACACCACAACCCCACGGAGAAGAACTAGGCCGGATGAGACCCATTTTCTCTTGCATATCGAGTTGCTTCTTCAGCTCCTTCAACTCTTCAGGTCCAAGCTTGTAAGGACGTTTGCACATAGGTTCCGTGTCGGGCTCAAGATCAATAACGAATTCAACTGGCCGGTGCGGAGGCATTCCTAGGAGCTCTTCTAGAAAGACGTATTGGTATTCGCAAACGACTGGAATTTGAGAGATGGCATCCAATTCACCCTTCTCATTGAGAGAAAACAGACGGATGGTATTATCCTCGAGCGGCAAAGACAATTACATCCTGAGACGAATGAGTTAATTGAATCTGCCTGGCTGCACAATCAAGCTGAGCCTTGTGCTTAGAAAGCCAATCCATGCCGAGAATAAGATCAATATCCGAGTTACCAAGAACCATTGGAGAAGCCAGAAACTTGAAATCACCCATCATGATAGAAATATCCGGAATCTCGTGATTAGCAAGCAAACATTTACCTGGAGAGACAACTGCTAACGGTTTATGCATAACTTGGGAAGTCAACTCATGCTTAGATGCAAAAGGTTTCGAGATGAAGCAATGCGATGCACCAGTGTCAAAAAGAACTTTTGCGGGAATATCATTAACAGGAAGGTTACCCATGATCACATCTGATGAGTCCTCTGCCTGAGCTGCATTCATCAAATTGACCTTGGCATGCTTGGGGTTATGCTTGACCACAGCTGTACTTGCCGATCTGACAGGAGGAGGAGGAGGAAGACGCCTCTGGTTGAAACACTTGTTGGCATAGTGACCCTTCTGTTGGCACTTGTTGCACGTGACCTCTGAAAGCGGACAGTGATACGGAGCACTCGATCTTGGAGCTTGAGACGAAGTCTTGTTCTGAAAGCCAGGGTTGGTTGGGTGGGAAGAACCACTGCCACCTTTGCTCTTCTGCTGATACGGCTTATGGAACGGAGGAGGAGGAAGCCAAAACTTCTGCTGCTTGGCCACTTGAGTAGAGGAAGAAGGAGTAACATCTCTGACTCGCTTCTTGGAAGCATCACACCTCAACTGAGCAGCCTCTTGCTTCAGTGCCATGTTGTAGAACTCATCGTATCTCAAGGGCTCAAAGAGGACAAGAGCGAGCTGAATTTCTTCTCTGAGACCACCCCTGAACTGATATATCATGCTCTTCTCATCAGGGACATCCTGCTTGGCAAAGCGGGCGAGCTTCTGGAACAACTTGTTGTAGTCATAGACAGACAAAGAGCCTTTCTTCAGATTGCGGAATTCCGCACGCTTGCTTTCAACCACGCTCTGCGGAATATGATGAGCTTGGAAAATCTCGATGGAAATCATCCCAAGTGATAACACGTCCACCTCTGGAGTCCTTGTACTGCTGGAACCATTCTGCAGCTTGATCTTTGAGTTGGAAGGAAGCGAACTTAACAAAGTCCTCAGGCCTGACGTTACTGCACTCGAAATGCTTACACAGATCCACAAGCCAATCATCGGCATCGGTTGCCTCAACACAATTGCTAAAAGTCTTTGGCCCGTTAGCAAGGAACTGGTTGAGTGTAGCAAAGTGACTGTGATTGCTGCCTTGATTCCCTTGACTGCCTTGATTGCGCTCTTGGAGAATTTGCATGATCAGCTGTGTGTTTGCATTGGTTGCGGCCATCACAGCTTGCCTCTCCTCTGGAGGAGGTGGAGGTGGTGGCGGATCAGGAGTCGGAGTCGTGCGCGTTGGAGGAGCCATCCTGAAGAGGTTGACCACCATTAGCACATTGACAGATAACTATTGAAGCTGAATCCAATGGAATGAAAATTGCAACATATAGTCTTCACATCCGAACAAAATGAACGAATGCATTCCTCTTAAAATGGTCACATATCCATAAATTGAGAAGCCATGTAGAATTAAGGTAGAGAAATAAATCAACAAGGTACGGATCAAGAACGAATAATCGGTAAGAAATCCCAATCTCAAACCAATATTCGTGGAAGAAGAACTAGAGCTACTAGAATTCCCACCTATGAAACTCCCAAACCTTTCCGGTTATGCAATCAGGTGTTGGGGATACAGGGGAAGCATAATATCTCACCCAAACTAGCAAATCGTACATCCAGCTGTATCCATCCTTCAACACATAACCAAGAAACCTTCGGAAACCATCTACCTCAACCTTCGAAAAGCATCCGTTATACAATTTATGGCGATACTCCCGAACTCCCGCCCCGGTACTTGGTGGCGTCGAGGTTATCTCACCAACGAACTGCATAAAAGAGATTTCCGATGTTGGCGTACTAGACTCAGGTATTCCAGAACTGCAACGATAAAATTATGATGACAACACCTCAGAGCTCAACTCCCCGGGACACTTCCACTAAACCCCTGACAGGAGGCACCAAGACAATGTTCTTATCATAAAACCATCGGAACGATTCCAAGATACCCGCGTGATCCTAAAAAAAAATTTAGTGAAATTTGAGAAGAGAAGAGTCAAAACTCTATGCCAGGATGCCTTACCAGAGCGATGAGGAGACTGGGAAGTAAAAAGAATTCCTAAACACTCCGATATATAATTCCTAAAGACTCAAAACATTTTTCTAGACACAACTCGGCCGCTAAAAACGGTCAAGCAATGGGGCTCCTAAGGTCGGGGAAGGCTCTGATTACCAACTTGAAACACCCTCGATGCGACTATAGCTCCCACGTGTCGAGGCATGACTTAGAGATATAATCGCATTGAAGGCATATGTCGCAAGTTAGGCAATCTTCACAACATCCCATGTAATATGATAATAAAAAGGGAGATAACATAGTTGTCTTACACTCGCCACGTCAATCAAGTGCATAAATAACATTACATCATCCAAACACTCATGGCCCGACTACGGCGCCAAAATAAAATAGAACCCAACATGCGACACGGTCCCAATCACCCCCAACTGGGCACCACTACTGATCATCGGGAAAGGAAACATAGTATCGTTGAGAGTCTTCGTCGAACTCCCACTTGAGCTCATACGCGTCTCCTGGAGCGGAATCATCAGGCCCTACATCTGGTGTAATAGTAATCTGTGAGCCGCAGGGACTCAGCAATCTCGCACCCTCGCGATCAAGACTATTCAAGCTTATAGGTAAGGCAAGGTAAAATATGAGTGGAGCTGCGGCAAGCAACTAGAAAGTATGGTGGCTAACTTATTCGCAAAAGAGAGCGAGAAGAGGAGGCAAAGCACGAGCGAGAAGCTAGAGAACAACCTGCGCAAACATTACTCCAACACCATGTCCACTTCCCGGACTCCGCCGAGAAGAGGCCGTCACGGCAACACACTCATTGATTCATTTTAATTAATTTAAGGTTCAAGTTATCTACAACCGGACATTAAAAAATTCCCATCTGCCCATAACCACGGGCATGGCTTTTGAAAGTTCAATCCCTGCAGGGGAGTCCCAACTTAGCCCATGACAAGCTCTCACGGTCAACGAAGGAATAGACCTCCTCCCAAGACGTTCCGATCAGACTCGGTATCTCGGTAACTCAAGACACTTCGACAGGTTAAAACAAGACCAGCAACACCGCCTGAATGTGCCGACAAATCCTGATAGGAGCTGCACATATCTCTTTCTCAGGGCACACTCAGATTGTCCAAACTTCCGGTAGGCCAGCCCAGAGTTGCCCCTAGTAGCCACTGGCGGCTGACAGTTTGGACCAACACTCAGAGGAGCACTGGCCCGGGGGGGGTTAAAATAAGATGACCCTTGAGTCTGCAGAACCCAAGGGAAAGAAAAGGCTAGGTGGCAAATGGTAAAACCAAGGTTGGGCATTGCTGGAAAAGCTTTAATCAAGGCGAACTATCAAGGGGTTCCCATTATAACCCAACCGCGTAAGGAACGCAAAATCCGGGAACATAACACCGATATGACGGAAACTAGGGCGGCAAGAGTGGAACAAAACACTAGGTGAGAGGCCGAGCCTTCCACCCTTTACCAAGTATATAGATGCATTAAGACAACATAGCAATATAATGATATCCCAACAAGTAAATAAAAGATGTTCCAACAAGGAACGGCCTCGAATCTTCACCTGCAACTAGCAACGCTATAAGAGGGGCTGAGCAAAGCGGTAACATAGCCAATCAACGGTTCGCTAGGACAATGGTGGGTTAGAGGTTTGACATGGCAATTTAGGAGGCATTCAAGCAAGTGGTAGGCATCATAGCAATGGCATAGCAAAAGAGTGAGCAAACTAGCATAGCAAAGATAGTAGTGATTTCGAGGGTATGATCATCTTGCCTGCACAGTTGTCAGAGTTGACTGGATCCTCGAGAGCAAACTCAACGGGCTCCTCGTTAGCGAACTCATCTCCCGGCTCTACCCAAACAAGACAAACAACAACAAGGATACAATCAACCACGTGCAAACTCAATCATCACGATGCAAAGATGTTGTGCTATGCGGGATGCGATGCGGGATGCCAAATGCAAGATATGACAGGAAATGCATGAACCTGGCCTCAACATGGAATTCCAAGGGTGCCACTAGAAAGATGAGATGAAATCGCTTGAAAACGATATAAAGAACGCCGGAATCGGAGTTACGGTTTGGAAATGGCAAGCGATTCAAAAATGACACCGGTGTGCGATTTACAGCAAGTACGCATCTAAATGCAATGAGATGAACCTGGTACAGCCACCAAACATGACAACAAAATACATAGTAGGGATGCACACAATATGATTAACAAAAGTCTAGCACTGAGCTACGGCCAAATCATCAATTAGGAGGTTCAAACAAGCATGGCAAAAACGCAAATGGTAAAACAGATCTCAGACTTAGTGAAATTAACACTTGTCTGGAATTTCAGATCATATAGCCCTCTTCGGAGCAACAAAACAACATGCTACAGGACCTGAACATGACAAGGAAAGACATGGCATGGAGCTACTCAACAAGCTTAACAAAAGTCCCTTAGTGACCTTGAGCCAACATGGATCACAAAATATACTAGCAAGCACACGAACATAGCAAAAACATAATCAGTTTCCAGACTTGGTGAAAACTAAGACATGCTGAAATATAACTCATGAAGGCATATTTACGAGCTCGATGCACTCACCACGGTGAAAGTCATGGCAAGACAATCATACATCCCTTAAGAAGGCACAAAATACAAGCTAGACATGGCAAGAACAATGGCATAGAATGCACAGATCAACTACAAGAACATCGGCAAAATCGCAAACAAGTTGACGATCTGCCCAGATTCGCAATGAAGCAAAAGTAGAGCTTGATTGACTCAAGCTAGGGTGCTCCATAATTTCAAACAAAGACATGGATGGATAGAGCACTACAAGTTTAAAAAACTCCCTTACTGATCATCCTCAAAAGAGGCACGGATCACTAGGAAACAACATGAACATATGGCATCATGAAGTAAACAATCCCAGGACTTGGTGAAATCACTAAGTCCCTGAAAACAGAATTACCGGGTGCCTCACTTTGCAAGCTTGCACAAGTCACCACGCACATCACAAAAATGCATGGGTTGCACCTCTAGAAAGATAACAAAATCCTTAATAAAACGTCTATAGGACTCATGGGCATATCATGCACACAACAATCATGGCAAAAATGACAATAGTCTAAGATGAACTAGCAGATCTGACAATTAACTCACGAAGGCTTCTTCTAACAGTATTTCGGGCATCAAGAAGAACTCAAATGAAAATGATGCAATGGAATGAAATGATGTACTCATCGAGACGAACATTTTGATATACTATATGTCCCAAACGGAGCTACGGATGCGGAGATATCATAGGTGAAAGTTAACCGAGGAGATTTTTCAGATCCAGATCCAGCGCGGATGTCGAGGTTCGCCGGAGTCTCGCCGGGATCACTGTAGCAGCAGAGAGGGAGTTCGCCAGAGCGGTTCCGGCCGGTGGAGAACGGCGCGGGGCGGCACGGGGACCAAGGCGGTGGTGGTGGCAGGGCGCCGGGTGGTGGAGCCGGGTGCGCCGGCTCGGGGCGGCGATGGCGTGTGGCGGCACTGGCCACTGGAGCCGAGGGAGGCGGTGGCGCGGGGCGCTGGGAGCCGGGAGGCGCGGGCGGCGGCGAACGGCCCCGCGGGGGCCCCGCGTGGGCCGGGCGGGCCTCGGGCGGCGGCGGCGAAGCGGTCCCGCCCCAGGGACAGGTGGCAGCGGCTGGTTGGCGGCGGCGGGATCCGGACACGTCCGGCTCATGCAGACGTTGTCCGGCGGCGGCGGAGAGGGATTTTTTTAGGGTTTAGACAGGGGATCCGCAAATTTTTGAGGGGGTGTATATATAGGCATAGGAGGAGCTAGGAGAGTCCAAATGAGGTGCGGTTTTCGGCCACGCGATCATGATCGAACGCTCTAGGAAATGGAGCAGAGTTTGGTGGGTTTTGGGCCAAATTGGAGGGGTGTTGGGCTGCAACACACACGAGGCATTTTCGGTCCCTCGGTTAACCGTTGGAGTATCAAACGAAGTCCAAATGGTACGAAACTTGACAGGCGGTCTACCGGTAGTAAACCAAGGCCGCTTGGCAAGTCTCGGTCCAATCCGGAAATGTTTAATCCCCACACACGAAAGAAAGCTAGAAATGACCACCGGAGGAGAACGAAGCGCCGAAATGCAAAACGGACAACGGGGAAAATGCTCGAATGCATGAGACGAACATGTATGCAAATGCAATGCCCATGATGACATGATAAGAGATGCATGACAAAGACAACAACACATGGAGACAAAACCCGAACTCGAGGAAATAAATATAACTTAACGCCGGAAACGGCAAGAGTTGGAGTACAAATTGGGAAAGTTACATCCGGGGTGTTACAGTACGCTTCGACCAGGTGGGTCCCGACTGTCAGGCACTTCCTTTCCTGCGAAGATGTAGCTGGTGGGTCCCAGCAATCAGGGGCGAATCATTTTTTTTGCCCGGACGTACTTCTTTGCGTGCGAAGATGTAGCTGGTAGGTCCCAGCAGCCAGGGGGAAATGTTTTTTTCGTGAAATACAGTGGACCGTCCATTGGGTCCCAGCTCTCAGGTGGAGGAATCATTATTTTCCGCGTAATAAGGAGGCACTTCCTTGCTCCAGCCGTGGACCCAGCTGTCAGCCTCTCCACGTACAATCCATGTCCAATGGAAGTTGTTCCTTGACCACGTTGACCACGCCGCACCGAGAGCACCAGGGTGATGGACGACGGCAAGGCCTAGGAAGGGGACGACACGGAGGCAGGGAAGACTCGGCAGTTGTTTCCCACAGGGGAGTACGACTGTACGAGGGTTTACGGGTTCGTCTGCCGTCGCCGGAGAATAACAGCAGGTGTGGGTGAGTAGAGGGATGGCTAGGCCAGCAATGGGAGTACGGTCGGGCGGTGAGGCCTGCGCGGCAGCACAGCCGGCCGTGAGGATGAGGGAGCAGGCAGTCCCGCCGGCGCTTGTTTGAGCTGCTGGAGCAGGAAGAGCAGAGATTGAAGAAGCACGACGGCCGTTGGATGGACATCCAACAGTCAGTGCTTGTGCGTCAGCCTTTTTTTAGGAAAGCCTCAAATCTGTGGAAAATAGCATACAACCCATCTGCCATTATTTCTAATAATTTCCAGCCCATTTTCTAATTCATAAGGTTTTTTGGAGCCCATATTCTTTTTGTTAGCATTACAGCCCATATTGTGGCAACGGTTAAAAAATTATACGAAATTTTGCATATTTTGGAGCGGTCCAAACTGTTTTTAATCCCGAAATTTCGACTCACATTCAAACTGATTTTAAAAATAAATGTATATAAATATAAAAATTAATGTAATTTAAAATCTTGACATGAAAAAAAGATATTTGAAACTAATTGCCGGTTTGATGGGTTTTAAAAGTGCACAACCCATTTCTCATTACTGATGGGCCATTTTCTCGGCCAGCCGAATGAAAGCTCTCCTCGTCTTGAAAGATTTGCAGCCCAACAGGCTTGACAAAGCGACTTACTTGGCAAATCACAAAAAACTAGGTTGTGGTCATGGACCCAGCTGTCAGCCTCTCCACGTACAGTACTCTTCCGATGGAAGTCGTTCCTTGACCACGTTGACCACGCCACGCGGAGAGCACCACGGCGGTGGATGACGGCGAGGCCTAGGAAGGGGACGACGCGGCAGCGGAAGCCCGCGCGGAGAGGACTACGAGGGTTCACTGGTTCGGCTACGGTGGGAGGCTGTCGTCACCGCAGGGCCTTTCCAGCAGTGGGAATATTAGGGGGCGGTGAGGCCTCTGCGGTAGCACAACCGGCCATGGGAGGCAGGAGCATGCGGCACGACCGGCGCTGCTTTGGGTGGCTGGAGCAAGAAGACCAAATGTTGAAGAAGCACTACGGCCGTTTGATGGACATCGTACGGTCACTGGAGCTAGAATCGTTCATATAGACTAAGTTGACAAAGCCCTTCATCCCCGTCAACTTAGTAGGCCCACAAGTCAGCCTCCCAGCAAGGTGGGTCCCAGCTAGCCGGGGGAGTATTCATTTTTTTGTGCGTAATAAGGAGGCACTTTCGGTGGGTCCGAGCTGACAGCGGGGGGAACATTTTTTTCGTGAAATACGGTGGCCTGTCCGGTGGGTCCCAGCAATCAGGGGGAAACGATTTTTTTCACAAAATACTGGTTGCCCGTCCGGTGGGTCCCTGCTGTCAGGTGGAGGAATCATTATTTTCCATGTAATAAGGAAGCACTTCCTTGCTGCCGCTGTGGACCCAGCTGTCATCCTCTCCACGTACAGTCCACATCCGATGGAACTCGTTCCTTCCACGTTGACCACGCCGCGCCGAGAGCACCAGGGCGGTGGACGACGGTGAGGCCTAGGAAGGGGACAATGCGGAGCCGGTGAAGACACGACAGTGGATGCCCACGCGGAGAGGTGTATGAGGGTTCACTCGTTCGGCTGCGGTGTGAGGCTGCCGTCGCCGCAGGGCCTGGCCAGCGGTGGGAATAGTAGGGGGCGGTGAGGCCTCCACGGCAGCACAGCCGGCCACGGGAGGCAGGAGGCATGACCGGTGCTGCTTTGGGCGGCTGGAGCAAGAAGACTAGAGGTTGAAGAAGCACTACGGCCGTTGGATGGACATCGTATGGTCACTGCAGCTAGAATCGTTTATATTGACTAAGTTTACAAAGCCCTTGGTACGTCAACTTAGTAGGCCCACAGGTCAGCTTCCGAAACGGTGCACCCCAGATGTCAGGGGGAGGAATCATTTTTTGGACGGATGAAGCTAGAATATCCGAGATTGAAGAAGAAGCACGGCATCCATTGGATGGACATCCAACGGTCACTGCTGCTAGAACCGTGTGTTGAGTATAAGTTGACAAAGCCTTGCATACGCGTCAACTCTGTTTTTTTAGGGGACGCGCCAACTTAGTAAGGACAAAAGTGTGTGGCAGAGAACTTATAGCCCATTTGAGATTTGTAAGAATGTGTAGCCCATATTTGAATTCTAATGGAATTTACTACAGCCCATTTACAGTTTGTTAAAAGTACAGCCCATTTGAACCAACCGTTCAAAACAGAATTCTATAAAATTTCCCACATTTTGATGGGATCCGAAATATTTTTATCCCAAAGTTTTTAGTCATATTAAATACAATTTCAATATAAATTTATGTTACATAAAAATCCAATGAAACATTGCGCTCGCAACAATTAATGAAATTAAAAGTTTCAATATCCAAAAATAATATTTTATAAAGTAATCACGTGTTTGGTGCATTTTTTTATAGTTACTTCCCAGTTTCCATAATTACATCCCATTTATTATTTCTTAAAGCCCATTTTCTTGTTAAGCCTAATGCATCCCTCCTAGGAAAGATTTGTAGCCCAGCGGGGCGGAGAATAACAACTTGACCTTGCCTGGGTATTCCTAAAAAAAGTATAGCTGGGCTAGCCATTTTCATCTTGAAAAAAATTAATATCTGCGCTGGATATCTGGCCTGGGCTAGACGGGCCACAGCCCGCCCAGTTAATACCTGCAGTGATGTTTTCGTTGTTGTTCAGAGGAGAAAAATTAATATCTGGGCTAAACATGAAAAAACTCTGCAGTGCTCACACTTCAAAAACACAAATACTGCTCGAGCTGCTTGGTCCTAGCTGTTGGCCGCTTCTTGTGCTATTCTCTCGTTTATTGACTAGTAATACATAGGTTGACAATGGTATGGGACCGTGATGTCAGGAAACCAGGGGGAAGCAAAATAAATAACTCCGGCGAGCACTTCCACCTCTGCCTCGTTGTCTCCTGTGGAAAGCCCTTTCCTCCCTTTATTGCTCGGGCAAGGACCAATGCATGCAGCACGTCCATGCGGTTATTAGGCAAGAAATAAAAGCGCTTTGCATGCTATGAATTACGATGGCCTACATGGGTAGCTAATAAGGCATCCTCTTAACTGTTGTGACTAAATGTTGTGTTTAGAAGATAGAAATATTCTTCTTTTCCACCAATCTGCTTGCACCTAGGTCGTGATGCACCTTCTAATACGACTTATTCACCTAGATGGAGGGAGTTTAGTTTTATACACATATATAAATATATAATAAGGAGGCACTTGCGTACGTGAGGCTATGGACCTGGTGGGTCCCCATTGTCATCTTCTCCAAGTAAAGTCATCTCCTCGCCCACGCGCGCTTTACGCCCGAAACAGTCAGCGCCGCCCACCCCGCTTCCCGGTGCCAGCGATTGCTCCACCTTCAAACGACACAAGTGTCGTCCGTCCGTCCATCTGATACCCACATTAATGATACGCGGTTGCCAAGGCGGCTACTCCGGCGCCACACGTCCGTCCCTCCGCCCACCCACCATTGCTATATAAACTACTGCGCCGGCCATAGCCGCAGTCATCCGCATCCGTTCCCTTTCTTCTGTCCACACCACTAGTGCCCACCATGGCTTCCTTGCGCTCCAGCGCTCTTCGGTACAGGCGGACGATGGACCACAAGGAGATGGCAGCCATTGCTGCCGACCGGCTGGCCGGCAGGGAGCCGAAGGATGACAATGTCCTAATGGAGAACATGGTAGTCGACGATCCGGCGCCAACCCCCTCCTCCGTGCCATCCTCGCCAGTGCATTGCACCAAGACCTTCGGCGAGGCCCGTGCCCTATATATGGACAGTATGAGGCAGATGCTCCTCCAGGAGCTCCTGCAGGCGGAGGAGCAGATCGCCGCGGAGCGGGCAGAGCAGGAGGCGCTGCTCGACTCGTACCGCTCCACCCGCAAGGGCCGCCTCGAGCGCTGGCGGGACCGCATGCGGGTGGCGGAGGCTGCGGCCACCTACAAAGAGGCTAGCAAAGAGGGCGATGAAGCGGGCAAGGTGCTGTTTGGCGAGATCGAGGACGAGGCAGAAGACAATGCCGGCTCTGACGAGTCCCCGCTCCGCTGGCGTCGACGAGGCCCTGCTCCGCCGAGGCCCTGAGGCGCCAACAACGAGGCAGAGGACACCGCCGGCTCCTCCTAGGCCCCGCCCCACCATCATTGAGGCAGAGGACATCGTCGGCTCAGCCGAGGCCCCACCCTGCCGGCAACCCGGGGGAGGATTTCCACCGCTCCACTGAGGCGCCGCCCACCGACAACGAGACAGAGGACATTGTCGGCTCCGCCAAGGCCCGGCCCCGCTACCAACGAGGCCGCGCCACTCAGAAAACGAGGAAGAGTAGAACACGGTAGGTCGCCGCCGCTCGGGTCCAAGTAAGGCCACCACTGCTACCCTCCTATTGAAGCCAATCTAGGTGGGTTGACCATTGACAGCCGGTTAGCTTCTTGGCGGCGACGTGGAGTCGGGGAGTTCTGCTGGAGAATAACACTGCTTCTGCTTAACTGCTGGTGGAGTTGGATGACTGACACGTGGGCCCAACAGGCCACATGTCAGTTACGCAACTGCACCTGCAGTTAAGTCACTGAAGCTTCTGTTCGGCTCAGCGAGACACAAGTGGGTAGCTTCGGTTAATTAATTATACCTCCGGCACACCCCTTTTTAGTTGAAGAATGTATGAAATGTAATGAAATCTGGCATGTTTATATGAGATCCGACCGTGTATGAATGAATTTATTTTGATTAGTTTGAATTCCTGTATCACTGGCATTGGATGAACATGCAAAATAATATGTACTAGCATTATTCCCAGGGTGATCACCTCGTTCGCAGAAGTTTCACATGTACTCCCTCCGGTCCTTTCTAGTCTGCATACAAGTTTTGTCTGCAGTCAAAGTATCTCTACTTTGTCCAATCTTATACAAAAAAGTATGCACTTTCACAATGTGTGAAGTAAAAAGGAATAGAAGGAGTACAAAGAGTTTGAGCAGGTTTTTAGCATTTCTGTACTTTGCAATCAAACACACAGGCCTGGCAATTCATACAGAACATTCAAAACAATTGATGATTATGCATCTGAGCGACTCACATGTCAGAGGCAATATTTACTTCACAACTAAAGAATAAAGAAAAAAAATTGATCGACGCTGCTGACAGCAAGGGTGTCCCATTCGAAAATATCAAACGCATTTCTTACTAAAATCAATGAGCAAAATTTGACAAGGTTGTCCCATTCCAAAATATCAAATGCCTACGATTTTGGAATGGGCAGGGTTTGCCATCAGTTCGGACATTGACATGGCACTTCGTGCTAAATAAACGAGCTGTTCTTTTTGTGCAGTTCCACCAAAATCAACCAAATTCGTGGATAGCTTGTATGATTTCGCCCTTATATGTTGCAACGCCTTGAACTTATCGGCACCTCCTTTCTTGTGGTGGAAATGAATGAATTCGATGTATTCATGAACATTTTGTGCACTTCCCATTGAAATCAAGCTGAGCACCCCTGTTTGCACAAATACAAAAAAGTAATTAGTATAGAGCAAACTGTACTATGAATTGACACTTTCAACAGGCACATACATGGTCCATGTAGAGCACACTTTTAGAAAAATGGAACTCACTAGAAAGAATCCTAGAACAACATTATACTCGCGCATCACAGCAAAAAAATGGAGATTTTGTTAGTCCTTCTAAGTTGAAGTTAGTTTGGTCTTGTGGGGAGTAATGTAACCATCCTTCAACTGCTCCTTCTGATGATAAGATAGACAGGGCTTCTTCATCCTGGCATAATCGGAACTAGTCACTTCACGTACTCCATATTCTTCTTCAGAGGAAGATGATCCTGTTGTGCAAAGACAATAGGACTACTAAATGCTAGCATCACTGTTTGCTCGTAAAAAGGAAAGGAAATATTTAAAATAGCACATATGAAGCACTTCTCAAGGACAATACCACTTTTTCATGACAGTATCTAAACAGTAGCACAACACCAATAGAGATGACAAAGCTCAATCATATGGATGAAATCAGTGGGCGAGTACCAACCTTTGTCAGGAGGCTTGTTGTGTAGAGCATACAGATGAAGCAATTCTCCGGAACCATCTGTTGCAATCTACGGTGGTGGCCATGCTTACTATATACTCTTTGATTAGTTTAATGTTTCCAACATCTTCTTGTGTAGTTCCACTAAAATATATGGTATCTTCAAAGAAGATCTCTGTTTGCACAAGTAGAGATAATTACAAATTACATTAAGGGTGGCATCAAATCAGTGGCAAAACAATTGCTCATTCCAGCCATAGCAATAAATTAAGATGCAAAACTATATCATTACTTGTGTCATTACAGTTCCAGTGCTTCATTACAGCACCGGGAGTTGATTTTTGTTTTTCTTCCGCTTGTTCTGACCCTTCATCACTTGGTTCAATAACAAACAAGCTTCGCCTTCAACGTAAGATTTGGCATGTCAATTAGGGAGCACAAGTATAGTACTAAACTTAATTTTCTGATGAAAGTGGCAAAATACAGGCCAGCAGTTGTGAAATATCCTTATCTTACCTCAATGGGATATTACGGTGCACATATAGATTGGAAGTCTTGTCTCCATTTGTGCAGTTCATTAAAATCAAGCAACATTATCGTACAAGTAGCACAACATATGAATGCACACTGCAGAATCATGTGAAAGAAGGCTAGTACTGACCTCTCATGATGCAGAATTCAAACAACTCACAAGAGGAAGATCTGAACCAAATTCGCCTTAACGGATAGGAAGTAAGATCTCTTCTTGTGCAGTTCCACTAAGATGAAGCAATCAAGCAACATTGTCGGTGTGACATTTTGGTTGAACTGCACAAAACACTCTTAAAACAAAAGTGTTTTGTGCAGTGCAACAAAAGGTCACAATGGCAACGAGGTGAAGCAGATAACCCTGTTTACACAGAGGTGCAAAGGAAACAATTAGTGGTCAATAATGGTGGATGACACAGAAGCCAACAAAAAGAAGCATCTACCTTATCTAAATGGGAAAGAAAGCAAGACAGTAGCATTTCTCAAATGGTGGCATTGATTAATATTAACATACAGATTATATTAACAATAAAATTCATTCAACATGTAATTTTCTTTTAACCGTGGCATTGCATCAATTTTCCAGCGGCATTATTAGAGGGTGTTTGTTTACAGGGACATTTTGGTGTAGGGACTAAAAAAACTCCGTGTCAGTCCCATCTAAACCAAAGAGGAGGGACTTTTAGGTACTAAAAGTGGGCATTTGGGACAAAAGAAAGAAGACCCCGAGGGAGTCTTTTTGGGACTTTTTCCAACAGTTGCCCCTGCCACGCATCGCACCTTGTCTCTATTAGTTCATTACTAGGGGTAACATGGTCTTTTAGCATGTCATGTAATAACCTCTAGTCAATGTTTAGTCCATGGAACCCAGCAGGTAGGGACTAGGGAGTTTTTAACCAAACAGGGCCTTAGATTAACAACAGCTAATGAGTTGCACGGGACAGTGGACGCACTAGCACCATGTGCAACTACCGATGTACTGTGGTCATGCACAGTCTGTTGCAACAAAGAACAAGCAACCAAGGAGCATATTTGTGTTGGTCCCAGTTTTGTTATCTTTAGACGCCTTTCTCTATGTGAGCGCAGCAAATCTAGTCCTGCTCAAACTCTATAGCCTTGTCCCTTCCTTTCCTTTTTGAACTAGTACTTTTGCCCCTTCCTTTCCTGTTTGAACCACGTCCTAGATTTATGCGATACAACTTTCCCTCCTACTTTCCCCCATTCCTTTCCTCTTTGAACCACGTCCTAGATTAATGCTATACAACTTTCCCCCTTCATTTCCTTTTTGAACCACGTCCTAGATTCATGCTATACACAACTTTTCCCACTACTTTCCCCCACTCCTTTCCTCTTTGAACCACGTCCTAGATTCATGGTATACATGCAGCTAGAGCAATGCATGTGGAGTAAGTAAATTATACCTTAAGTTTCTAGGGGCGTGGTTTGGTGAGCGACGAGGCGGCGGCGAAGAAGAAGGGGTCGGAGGCCCTCCAGTGCCGCCGCTGGGTGGAAAGTGAACAGCTGCGCCTGTAGTCCCTCGCCGACGGCGACAACGTTAAGCCTCCTTCCCTTCCCGGCGGAGGGATCCTGCCTGCTCTTTGAGCAGCAGGGAGGGGAGAGAGAGGCCAACGAAGTCTTGTTTAGATCTAAAGAGGGCGAGAGCGTGTGAAGAGAGCAACTACAAGCGTTGAGGCTCCAGTGGGAGAGGGCGAGAGAGTGAGCGAACAGGCTAACCAGCTACACAACCCTCCTGTTATGTTCAACGAGAGGGAAATAACCTTTTATACATTCCTGCATTCCTGTGACAGGCATGCCGTGTTTGTTTTTGTGTGTGGGAGTCATTGGGATTTCAATCATAATCCTGTCATGTGGCTTTGGTGGTAAGACTATCCACAGTGGTGCATAAATAATGCAGCCTTAGTCACCTTACCTTTCTCCATGTAGTACGTTGGGTCCCACCAATCAGAGGGTGAAACAAACAAATTAATAAGAAAAATTAAAAGCGCCAGCGGTGTATCTTACCTCACACATCTCGCTACTGCTCGGGAACACTGTCAAATTGATCCCTTTGTTCGCTCACATACTATTTTAAGTGAGTCCTCATTATAACATGCACACAAATTTTGGGCACTTGTATTCGACTTAAGTCAGTGTGCCACCGTATATCGTATACTTACTAATCCCCCCGTCTAGGTGTAATAAGTCATGTTAGAAGGTGCAACGGGACCAAGGTGCGTGCGTGTGCGTGTGTGTGTGTGTGTGTGTGTGTTTAACACCATGTGTGTGTTAGAGAGAGCGAAAGATCGACGTACTCCTACAGACAGATGTTGTGTAGTGTACGAATTTAGCCGCGAGATTCGGTGCATCCTCTCGTTTCCGGGCGTGTCCGGTAGGGACGTGCAGATAGCTGCCACGCCCGCTCCTGACCAGCCTGGCCCACCCAAAGCCCCTCCATCGGCCGCGCGCGCTTCCCACTTGAAACGGTCAGCATCGCTCCAAAGAATCGGTGCCGCATTCATGCCCGGGCAGAGCGGACGGGACCTCTCACTGGCGCAAGAGTGATGGTTGCTTCGTCCGTCCAACTTACTTCTGGGTCTATTTGATTTGTCGGCTCATTTGTCTTTATTACTGAGGTGGTAGGACTGCTAGATGTCCCACGCTTTCGGCGAAAGGAGGTATACTACTACTACTAGATTACAATTTTCTCCATTCTTACAGCAGAGGCGTGCAAGAGCAGGGAAAACACGCAGGCTCACTGATTACATGGTCCACCTCACACTATCACCGTGCGACACCTAACTCTTTACATAGTACTCCCTCTATTCCCAAATATTACTAGATGAGTCCCCGCGCGTTGGCGCGGAACAATGGTATATCTCTCTGCGCAAAATTATCGATTTCATAGAACAAAAAAAACTCTATAACCGCATGACAAATGTGGTAGCCAAACTAAATAAACTCCCATCATCATTTAGATCATCCCACGTAAGGAAAAAAGATCAGCCAACTCCTACTGCATAATGGGATTATATTTTTCTTTTTGACATGTTAATGGGACTTAAAAACTCACTTACATGCATACTACTGGTGCATGCTTGCATGTAGACATGTTGATGTGATTTAAAACCCACTCACATGCATGTGGCACGGTATTTCTGCATGCTTGCATGTGGCTTAGTGCGGAGCCTCTCAACGTCAAGGTCAGATGGCTATTATGGACTGATTTACTTCATCTAACGGCTACATCAATTTTGATGATGTGGCTCAGAGAGAGGATAGAGAATTCCTAGTAGTGGGGGCTAGCTATTACTAGTAGATATAAGTCTTTGTAGAGATTCCACTACATACGGAACAAAATGAATGAATCAACACTTAAAATGCATCTATATACATCCGCATGTGGTTCATGGTTAAATCTCTACAAATACTTATATTTAGGAACGGAGGAAGTACTAGTATAGTATATACTGTAATTTATCAGCGAGATAAATTTGTACAATGGTATGAAGCTTCCAGCTTCTGTTACATGTATCTTGCGTCCAAGGTTGCCCGTTGCAACATTTCATCAAATACAAAGGAGACTAACATGCATGCTATTGCATCTCAATGATGGACAGATCATAGCAAATATGTACTCGCTCCGTTCCAAAATAAGTTTCTCAACTTTGTGCAAACTTTAGTACAAAGTTGTACTACTACTAAAGTTGACACTTATTTTGGAACAGAGGCAGCTAAAGAAAAAAACGATCCATGCAGTCCCTAGGCCTTAAACCGTGAACCCTGACCAGGCTTCAATTTGCTGGCAACGTTCGAGCTTCCTAATAAATGAAGTTTGGAACCTTTTGACCATCGGATCATTTTGTGCAGTTTCACCATAATCGAGATGAGCATCCCTGTGGCAATGAAATTGAACAAGCGTGATTAGAATAAGATTACTGGGACTAGTTAATGAGACATAAACCCATTACAAATACAGTACGCAGAAGCCATTAGAGGTATGTGTGGGGCAAAAAAGTAGAGAAATATCCACAGGGAGTGATGTGGGCAGCTAGAGCAGTGGTGCAAGCCGACTGTAAAGGGAGTTGTACCTGAGGTAGGTAGCTCAACTTTGAGGAGGGTGGCGGGAGGTGGCAACTGCCCACGTCGCGGCAGTGAGCAAGGGACGAAGGCAACCTCACCGACTTTGTGAGAGACAACGGCGGGGACGCCTGATCGGGACGTGCCGACAGTGGGTTTTTGCCATCGGCGACGGCCACCGCATCTACACTAAGCATCCACCCCTTCCCCAAGCGGGCGTGATCCGCCGGGATGTTAGAGATATGGCCACAGTCGTTTTGTGCAAGAGAGTGTGAAGAGAGCAACCCCAGCAAGCAACCGTGTAGGCTGGCCCGTCCTGACTATGTATATAGTAGAGCGGTTTCCTTTTCTCTCCATATGAACCTATCATATTGCGTATGTGCCACTGAAGAAAACAAAACTTTATTTATAAATGACGCGGCACCTACTACTCGTTCTCCTATAACCTTGCGCTTGGCATCTCCAAAATATTAACCTTGCGATTGGCTCTTCGCCTCTTCGGTAAGTCGAGCAATAATGGTAGTGCAGTATATATCATTCTGGCTATATGAGACCGAATGAATTGCTACACGTCCACCACGTGGGCGAGGGTCGAGGGGCGAGGGAGAGTGCTACATACGGAGCAAAATGAGTGAATCTACACTCTAAAATACGTCTATATACATCAGTGTTTGGAGTATGTACTAGTAGTTCATATTGAAATCTACTAGAGGACATATATATTCCACACAATATGATATAATCTCTATAACCAAGGTAGTAGGGACGAGGAGTAAACGGAGGGAGTAGTAAATTTTTCTCCTCGTCCTGCGAGCCACCGCGCGCATGGGCGAGGGAGCGGGCATAAGGCGTAGTAAGCAAGCTTCACCTCATCCTGCGAGCCACCGCGCCCGTGGGCGGGGGACACAGTGTACTAAGCAAGCTTCTCCTCGTTCTGCGAGTTGACGGGACACATCGAAAGTACTCCAGTGTAGAGAGCCTTGCCTCTAAGGTAGGCCCCACATGGTTTGCCTCTTTTTTTAACATAACACGTCAAGTCGCAATTTGTTTGTTCACCCGTGGTAGACGATCCTCCCTCCACCAAGTGGACAACCAGTACACGTGCCAAATTATCACGTGGGGTGCCTTTTTCATACAGAAATGAGCTCCACCGTGTACCCGCGCGGGTGCGGTTGGGAAAGAGATGGGAGTACATGCGCTGTGCATGCACCTCTTCTCTTCGTGCACGTCCCCCACCTACGTGGGTGTGTGTGAGAGATACAAACCGCGTTTGTGAGTGTTTTTTGTTTCGGGGTGGGGGGGGGGTGGGGGGTTGATTTCGTGAATTATTTGTGGGAATATGTGTCAATGACATCTCAAACAAATTTTGCATGCAATGTGTGTGAAATGGAGGCCTATCCATATCATAGATAGAGGGTCGGGCAATCCACAAGAAGAGAGGGAGGGGTCATAGCTATCGATAGAGTCGAAGAGAGGATCAAGTGGGTGGGTG
>NC_041384.1:255669885-255673280 GCF_002162155.2 Triticum dicoccoides
TGGGGTGCCTTTTTCATACAGAAATGAGCTCCACCGTGTACCCGCGCGGGTGCGGTTGGGAAAGAGATGGGAGTACATGCGCTGTGCATGCACCTCTTCTCTTCGTGCACGTCCCCCACCTACGTGGGTGTGTGTGAGAGATACAAACCGCGTTTGTGAGTGTTTTTTGTTTCGGGGTGGGGGTGGGGTGGGGGGTTGATTTCGTGAATTATTTGTGGGAATATGTGTCAATGACATCTCAAACAAATTTTGCATGCAATGTGTGTGAAATGGAGGCCTATCCATATCATAGATAGAGGGTCGGGCAATCCACAAGAAGAGAGGGAGGGGTCATAGCTATCGATAGAGTCGAAGAGAGGATCAAGTGGGTGGGTGCGAGATCGATGAAGAGAGCCATCGAAATTGTGTGTGTGTGTACAAGTCAAAGATATAGGGCGACTGGCCTACCGGAACGTTAGAGGGCACACGTCAAGTTTGTGTGTGGCAGGGAGACATGACTAGAGCGCTCGATGTATCGGTGTGTGTGGGGGGAAGGGGGTGGTGGGAGGGGTAGGCAGATGCCTAACTATAGAGGTAGAACGACTCGTATATGTGTTGAGAAGGAGAGACCCAGCTATGTCTTAAGGGAGATCGGTCGACATCCATACATAACTAAAGGACGGGAAATATGATGGGAGAGAGAGAGGAGAGAGAGGGAGGGAGAGGGAGGGAGAGGGGTAGAGTGCTGGATGGGTGATGGAGTTGCTTCTCGAAGATGGTGGGAGAGGCCTACTAGACAAACTGAGGGTGGAACTGCAATGTTATCAATAAGAGTGGGGATGCGTTTCTGTGTGTGTCTGTGCGTGATAGATCTGTCGGGACGCATCCATCCATGATGAAGGGGAACCATGTGTTTGGTAAGCAAACCTAACTAGATCGGTAGATCAATTGTTGTTTGTGGGATGAAGGGAGAGACACAACTAATGAGGTAGATCAATTGACGTGTGCTTAAAAACGAGTTATAAGGACCTAGCTAGCTATATGTATAGCGAGAGATCGGTCGGTGTACGTCCATTTGTTAGAGGAAAATAAGGCCCAGCGAGACGGATAGACGGAGAGAATGGAGCTAGGAGGTGGTGCGAGAGGCCCTACTACTAGCTAGATACGGGGAGGAGTGTGCGGTTGTGAGAGCGATGAAAAGAGGGGCGAGAGTTTACACGTGTGTCTGACCGTATGAGAGACACGAGGCAAGGACACATAAAGGAGGAGATTGAAGGTGTGTTTGTATGTTGTAGGCAGGCATCGCTGGAGAGGTTTATCGATCGGTGTGTGTCGGAAAGGAGTTGTGGAGACTCTGGGAGAACGACCAAAAGAAAAAAATGAATGTGCCCGGTGGATAGAATGCCGAGGGAGGGGGAGGGCGAGGAGGGCGTGTGCATGCATGAGAGGAAGTTAGTGGTAGCTACAAAGGTTAGAGGATTGTGTGGGTGTAAGAGACTAACAAAGATCATAGTTTGATATGAAAGTGGATTCATATATTTGAATAGGAGATCATAGTGTTTTAAACATTGCATGCATGAATATAGCGGTGATACACGTGCTGTGCACATGTTATGCCATAATGTGATAATGCATGGTGTTTGCAACTCACAGCTAAATGCCGAACAATCTAAACCATACTATACATCAAACAATCTCACATTTTATTTGAATTTGTGATAATGTGTGGCATTTGCAGCTTACAACTAAATATCGAACAATCTAAACAATACTATATATCGAACATTCTCACATTTTATTTGAATTTGTGGTAATGTGTGGTGTTTGCAACTCACATCTAAATACTTGTAGGCGTAGGGGGGCGGGGCACCATACATAATGCGATAAACACATTATACATATGAGACATGGTTTAGATTATGAAGATCTAGCTAGAGCTAGAAATGTAATGTGATTTGAAATCAAAATAAAGTGGATTCAAAAAATCTAGTTCGAGTTCATACAGTACACATAGTTCATATGTAACTCGAGACTAATCATGTGGTGTGCTGTGAAGATAATACACAAACGATGGTTTAACTTGACAATAATGATGATTGTAGATCTTATTAAAACAGAGAAACGAATTCAAATGCTTTGAGTTCACAACAATCATTACTGTAGATCTTATTCAAATAGAGAAACAAATTCAAATTTAGTTCATATTGAAGCGGTAGTATATACGTTTGGAATGCACTAAAACGTTCATTTGAGTAGTAGGTTGCATGCATTATACATGTAGCGAAATATTTTAATTGAACATAACATGAATTCAAAGTTTTGAATGACATTTGTAGGGCGCATTGATTTGGTACAATACACGTTAGGCTTGTCCGGAAATTTCAACCCGCGCCTTGTTAGCCTAAAATATTTAAGATATATCTTTGTCTCGTTGTGCTCTGACAACTCCCTCCATCTCAACCCGCGCCTTGCTATTCCGAAATTACAACATGCGCGAAAACTCCCACCTCCTGTGAAATCCCGACACGCGAAATGACCGTGGTACCCCTGAACCGAAAGAATCGCCTCAAATCAGAGGGGGTACTTTCGTAACTTACCCCACATTTCAGACAAGCGCGTCTCTAAGCCATGGTTCCCCATTGCCGTCCCATCCGCCCACCCATTCGTGCATCGAGGCCGCGAAAACCCGCGACGAAACCCCACACCCTGCTCTGTCCGCCACCCAGCCGAAGCCTCTTCCCCGACGACGTCATCCACAGCAACACCTCGATGTCCCTCATCCAATTTACCGGATGAGGATCCATCGTCGATCTCATCGTCCTGCCGGTTCAGCCACCCCGTCCTCCACCTCCAAGGAGCTGCCCCGATGTTCCCCTCGTCTTTCGCGCCACCCCCATTCCCACACCGCCGTCTTCACCTGCACCACCGGAAGAGCATCATCATCACCGTTTCCTCGATTGAAGTCGCGTCCTAATCGGCGCCACCAAAGAGGTTGTACACTAATCACCACATTTTCTTCTTGATTCGATCTCACGATGCTGCGGGCGCTCAGTCCCGAGCCGACACGGTGCGGCTCCATCCACGGCTGCGTCGCTGACCACTTCCTCCATGGTGTCGCTCCCTCGGCGGCGATGTCCACATCAGTAGGACCTGCTACTGCTTTAGCTCTCGCTCGCGCTGCTGCTCTGCTCTTGCTCTCGGTCCCCTGCCTGGTCTGCTCTTGCTATTGCTCTTGCTCGCGCTGCTGCTCTCGCTCTTGCTCTTGCTTGCGATGCTGCTCCGATTTAGCTACACTTCACTCCAATGCCACCGGGGTGAAGGAAGAACCAGCCGCAGCGGGGAGGGGGGCTCGCCGGAGAGGTACCCCACTATCTATCTTAGGGTTCAGGATGGGGGCAGTGGTCACCGGCGGTGGC
>NC_041384.1:255673553-255683900 GCF_002162155.2 Triticum dicoccoides
GTACCGGCGGTGGGGAGTATTTTCGGGGCGGGCGGGGCAGCGCACCGCCGGGCGCGGGCGGCGGGGGGCTGCTGTTTGGTCGGCTCAGGGGGGTGGAGGTTGAAGATGAACTGCAAGCCCTTGATTTCGTATCCAACGGCTATAAAATCGACTGACTAGAGATGAAAAAGTCAGTCGACCGACGTGTAGCCTCACCTTGCTAGTGCGTTCAGTTTCGACAGCAAAATTCAGTTTCGACAGCAAAATTCAGTTTCGACAGTTAAGTTCAGTTTCGACAGTTAAGTTCAGTTTCGATAGTTAAATTCAGTTTCGACAATTAAGTCCAGAGATGAGCGGCTGATGTATTTTACATCTAGCACTTTGTGGTTATGTATTTTATGTCATGTATTGGAGATGCTATTAGAATTCCACTCAGGTTAACATTGTTCATTGTCTCTCTTGTCCTGCTTCAGCCTCGGTGCCGTACAACTCACCGGAGCTGCTCCAACGATGAAACCCTCCATCACAGCGGAGCGGTACCTCGGGCTCCATCTCCAGACGCCTAAGATCTTCTTCCCCACCTCCGACAGCTAAGTCAGCCAGAGCATCCTCACCGGCCAACCCAATCACGCTGAGATCGACATGGCTTCGCCAAAGTGGTTGTACACTTGTTGCATCTCTTTTTTACTCTACATGTTATATATATTGTACACTGAGCACAGGGATTTGTTCCTTTAGTGTCTCCTTGAAAGAAAAAACGTAGGAATTTTAATTTTCACTTGTCCTCCTTTTCAAATTCCTATTCATGAAGCACAAGACTAAGAGATAGTAGCATAATAGCATTATAACCGTACATTTCCTTTTGGTTTGACTTAATCTCATCATGCTTCTTTGCATCCTGTGATCTTCCAATTGTTGTGAATCAAACACCCAGATTGGCAGAAATCCTATGTTTTTAAATTCTCTATTTTGCACATGCATTCCTATCCTATTCCTGTCTATTTCCTATCCCCGCATTGTAGGAATCCTCCAATTCAAACGAGCCAATACAGAATTACTTCTCTTACAGATAGTTGTCAAAAAAAACCTTGTGTGGTTTGTCCCGCTCCTGCTGCGCCATCGTCCACCCTAGCTCAGCTGCTGCAACGACAGAATGGTCCAGCACAGCAGGGATCCGGCCTCCAGACTGTCTTTCGCCGCCTCAGATCTTCTTCCCCGCCGCTGGCAGCCATGAAAACTGCACTACCATCATCAACCGAGCAGATGACCTCGAGGACTACACGGGTCCGCAAGAGAGGTCGCACTCTTTCGTGTTTGCTTACGTTATGCATTGCTTAATATTACATGCTACTTTATCGTCCTGTTCACCAATTAGACTCTGAGTCAGCTCCAAACTAATGGTCAAACTTGAGTTTTTAAATGGTTCTGGAGTACATATCGGGGCCGCTATCAATAGTATCTATCTACTATCTGGTTAATCTCTGGTGTCTACTATGAGTTTCATGTTGGGTGGGAAACAAACAGTAAAGAAGCCATTATCTGTATTTTTTAACTGAAGCCATTATCTACCTACTATTATTGGTTTTGGGTCTATCCACAGGTTTCTACCATCACTCTAGATTTCTGCATGCACTCCTTACATAATCTCACTATGTTTTATTCCTATGCATGATAGTTATTGTAAACAATGGAACTGAACATGTAGAGCAAAAGAGACGAGCCTTGTGTGGCAATAAAATTTCATGCAGACGTCGCTCCATGGTAGGCGCAAAGGCACCCCCCTCCATGCATTTCAGATTGTAATCGAGAGGAAGATATCTGTTCTGAGGGGGATTCAGAAGGAGAAGAACACTCCTATTTATCCCCTGAGGCATTCACTCTAACCTGACATGCTGATGTTGGTTATATCATGCATATGGTGTCTTGCATTGCTTACTTTATACATCAAATATGTCATCTGCTTAGTTTAGACATCCTTTGTGCGAATGCCATCTGTTTAGTTTATTCATCGTTTATGTGAATTATGCAACGCCATCTTGTTTAGCCAGGCATCATATATGTGAATTTTGCAATGCCATCTCGCTTAGCCAGTCATCTTATATGTAAATTATATCAGGCCATCCTTTTCTCCCGTTACATATTACATTTGTCAGCAATGTTATTACATTCAACTGCTCTTCGTGTGCATCATCCATTTGACACGGTGATGGCAAATTCTGGAGTGAAAACAAGGTCTTCAGAGCAGACTATGCTATCTGACGAAGCGCATATCTCGCTGGTTATGGATAGCTCCTCAGAGGAGGATTCAGAGACAGATGACCAGTCCTATTCCCCCACCACCCGAGGTGTATGCTCTAACTTGGCAGGGTTATATGTTGCTCATATCGTGCGTATGGTGTCTCGCATTGCTATGTCATTTGATTAGTTTAGACATGCTTTGTGTGAATGCCACCTGTTCAGTGTCTAATTACCATATATGAGAATTATGCATTGCCATCTTGTTGCAAGACATTATATATGTGAATTATACAATGCTATCTTGTTGCAAAGGCATTATATATGTGAATTATGCAATGCCATGCTGTTTAGCCAATCATCATGTATGTGAATTATACCATGCTATCATTTTTTGTATTACGTGTTCCATTTGGTGACACCGTTTGTATATTCAACTACTCTTCCTGTGCATCAGCCATTTGAAGCGGTGATGGAAGTATCTGGAGTGAAAACAAGGTATTCAGAGCAGACAATGCTACCTGCTGAAGCAGACATCTTGCTGGTTACAGAGAGCTCCTCAGAGGAGGATTCAGAGACTGATGAACAGTCCTATTTCCCCCCTGTGGTCTATGCTCAAACTTGGCAGGGTTATATTACCCATGTCATGCATGTTGTCTTGCATTGCTTAGTTTTTACATCATATATGGATTGCCATCTGCTTACTTGCTTACTATATAAATCATATATTTGAATTAGATCATGCCATCATGTTTACATAGTACATACACATCATCTATCTGAATTATGGCATGGCAACCCATTTAATAAAGACATCATATAGTTATATCATCTCATCCTGTTTAGTGTTTACAGTCATCATATTTTGAATTATGGCATTCTATCCGTGAATGTATGTGAATTATGGCATGCCAACCTATTTAATAAACACATTATATAGTTATGTCATGTCATCCTGTTTACATAGTCTCATATTTTGAACTATGTCTTTCCATCTTTTTTAGATAGCCATCATAATGTGAAATTGTGTCATTCTATCCTGTTTAGTTAGCCATCATATATGTGAAATTGTGTCATGCTATCTTGTTTGGTTAGACAACATAAATATGAATTATTTCATGCCCTCTCTTATTCCCCACTATCCATTGCACCTGTCTATCATAAAATGTCTATACTTTCAATTACTTTTCTTGTTTATCAGCCATTTGAATTGGAGAGCGTGATGGCAGTATCTAAGGGAGTAACAACACGGTCTTCAGAAAATATAGTGCTACCAGTTGATGCAGATAGAACCACGGTTGTACTTGCCCAAGGACCAGATCCACCACACATAACCCAGACTCTCGTAGATTGTACCCCTACCCAGTTGGACAGAGAACCAGCTACACCCCTTCTAACCCCAACCCCGGCAGATAGTAACCCAGTTCCAGTTGACACATCATCATCTCCACCACAGAGCACCCAAACACGAGCAGTTAGTAAGGGAACTGCAGTGCCCAAAGCACGAGGACCACCACTCCGAATCCCAACTCAACGCTTAAAGGAGAAGAAGATTTGTTCTCAGGACAGGTTCTGTAGCGATGGTTCATACTCCTTTTCTCTTGCATGACTATATTTACTCATATAAACTATTTTCAAATTTGAAGGATGGAATTGAAACTCCAATGGCACAACAGGTATGTTTTAAACCTGTTTCTTTAACTGGTTTGCTGTTGTAACCTGCTCTATGTTGATTTCAGTTTCAATTGAATAAACAGTTATGTTCTCATGTCATGCACATTACAAGTGTTGTTATTGCTCTATAGTTATCCACACTTATATTCTGTCTATTTTGCTTTGTCTTGAACAAATATTATTTGAACCGTGTCTCTATCTTGATTTGGCAACAAAAACTAGAATGATATAGACCATAAAGTGACCATGGTACATATATATGTGTTTGTTTCATGCTGTTATCCTGTCCACTTTACTACTAAACTCATTTACCAAAATGAGTTTCATATACAACATGGTAAACATGTGATGTGTCTGCTTGTTTCTCTTTTAGAATGCGGACAAAATATTGGAGAACAGTACCGCGTTATCCAATGGTAAAGGAAGTAATGCAGATAACGTTCAAGATAGTGAGACATCCTTGTTGGTCTCCAAGAAAGCTGATAAAAACTATCTTGGCGACAGTGAGGGAACCCAAAAGTCCTGTCTTGATCTAGTGTTTGAGTTACTGGCCACTACTGCTGGCACAAGCTCTTCGAACTCGCTGCCTGAATCAGTTCGTCTTCTTGAGTCTTAATTTCAAGTTGAAAAACATCGATCAGATATGCTGCGACAAGAAGCTGAAGGACTGAGGAAGTCCCTGCAGAATTCAGATGCATATTTTCTGGTGCAACAGCAAGCGCTGGAGGATTTAAGCGCCAAACAAGAGAAAGTTAATAAGCTTGCTAAGCATCTCGCCAGCATTATGGGTACCCAGGATATTGTTTCTTGAGATCTTCTGAAGTGGTTTCAATTCTGGATTTGTTTTGCTGCGGCGTTTATTTGCGCTGGTCGCCAACTTTGACAACCAGTGTATATGGTATGCTGCTTTGTTCCCTATATTTGCACTGGTGGCGAACTTTGATGCCCAGTGGATGTAATATGTGTAATAGCCGTGATAGCCTAGCGTTAGTTGCTTGCTTATTTATTTCCTTGTTGTCTTGTTTATTTGTTTGCTTGTAGTCATTGCAGTTCTTTTTCTGCGGTAAGCTAGTGGCTGCAATAACCTATTTTTTAAAACTAGGCCACAATAACCATGGGCTAATATTTACTCTAGTGACACTGGGCCTCCTACTGGCCGTAGAAACAGTGGGCCTTCTACGGGCCGTAGAAACAATGGGCCTTCTGCGGGCCGTATTATCAATGGGCCTTATACGGGCCGTATAATCGATTGGCCAAACAGACTGCATTATGGCTGTAAACGGGCTAGAGTTGGAATCGTCCATTCATGGGCCGACCATAACGGGTCATTGTTAATAGGCCGTATTTGATGACACTATGAAATCGGCCCAACGTATTAACGGACCACAAACGGGCCGACTGTAACCACAGGCTGAATTTGGCCCACAAGCAGAAAATGATATTAACGGGCCCTAAGTAAACGAATGCTGGAAATGAGCCCAAGAATAAATGGGCTCTAAGAAGGCCGAAAGATAACATGGGCTGGAAACGGCCCAACGGAATAACGGGCCGTTAATGGGTATAAAGTGTACACTATTCATTACGGGCCAGTTTCACCACGGGCCGTTAATGGGTGTAAAGTGATACACTGTTCATTACGGGCCAGTTTCACCATGGGCCGTTAGTAGGCCAAGAGTTACATAGGGCCTCATATGGGCCAAAAGACATCATGGGCCATACATGGGCCAGAAGTGAAAACGGGCTAGAATCATATTGGATGGCCCAGATGACGCTACTGGGCCTAATTCGGATAGGGCGTAACGGGCCTTGGGTTAGCGGGCTATAAATGGGCTATATTCGAACAGGCCGTTAACAGGCTTTCCATGGGCCGGCCCGCCAGCTTTTGACCAAGTCAAACATGCCGGCCTTTTCACAAGAATGGGCCTCTATTGGGCTGTGCCACGTGTCGACGTATCATAGGCGCCTTCCGTCCAATGAGTGGTTGACATCTATCCCAACAATGAGCCGACACGTGTTTCCTCCAGCCAATGATGATTTTACACGTGGAAAATCCCCATTGGTCGGGGCTGTTAACAGGTTATCGGATCCAAAACCCAACCCGATAGCTCAACGGCGTTTCGTTACGGTGGATGCCACGTCTCGGTCACCCTTGACGAAAGCACTTCTCTGATGCGCGATTTATCGTCATGGAAGTGGACACTTCCGTGATGATAATTTTGGTAATGTCATGGAACACTTCTACGACAACACAGGTATGACCATCTTGATTTTATCATAAATTTGTCATGGATGTACATGCATGACAAAAAAAAGCGACCTACTGTGACAAACACATATCTTCACGGAAGTGTATTTTTTTTGTAGTGCTTGGGGCCTTTTTCGGAGCTCCACCGGAGGGTGCATCGATCATGGAGGGCCTCTACATCAACTCCATGCCCTCTCCGGTGATGTGTGAGTAGTTTACTTCAGACCTACGGGTCCATAGTTATTAGCTAGATGGCTTCTTCTCTCTCTTTGGATCTCAATACAAAGTTATCCTCGATTCTCTAGGAGATCTATTCGATGTAATCTTCTTTTGCGGTGTGTTTGTCGACATCCGATGAATTGTGGGTTTATGATCCAGATTATCTATGAACAATATTTGATTCTCCTCTAAATTCTTTTCTGTATGATTGGTTTATCTTTGCAAGTCTCTTCGAATTATCAGTTTGGTTTGGCCTACTAGATTGATCTTTCTTGCAATGGGAGAAGTGCTTAGCTTTGGGTTCAATCTTGCGGTGCTTGATCCCAGTAACAAAAAGGGAAACGACACGTATTGTATTGTTGCCATCGAGGAAAAAAAGATGGGGTTTATATCATATTGCATGATTTTATCCCTCTACATCATGTCATCTTACTTAAAGCATTACTCTGGTCTTATGAACTTAATACTCTAGATGCATGCAGGATAGCGGTTGATGTGTGGAGTAATAGTAGAAGATGCAGAATCGTTTCGGTCTACTTGTCGCGGACGTGATGCCTATATACATGATCATACCTAGATATTCTCATAACTATGCTCAATTTTATCAATTGCTCGACAGTAATTCGTTTAACCCTCGTAATACTTATGCTCTTGAGAGAAGCCACTAGGGAAACCTATGGCCCCCACTACTAGGGAAAAGGCTAGCAACAATGCGGGTTCTAGGTATATCAGTAGCGCGGGGACCGGCGCTACTAATAAGGTGTTATAGCTAACCCGTAGCAGTAGCGCGTGCACAACCGCGCTACTGCTATACAAGTGTAGCAACAGTGTGTTTCGTGGAAGCTCGCTAATGCTAATAGCTCTAGTGCGTTTTGCCTGGACACACTACTGCTACTGTGGCGCTGCTGCTAACGTCTCTCCACTCGCTACTACTAATTTTAGTAGTTTTTTTCTGCATATTTGTTTTGTATTTGAATAGGCTTTATACAATAATCTTTAGCATATGATACACATAAAAATGTAATCATAGCATATGCATACAAATAGTCGCATCAAATCATGTCATCATCATAATCATCATCCAACACAAAGTGGTCTCTCGTCATCATCTCGAAAATAGTGATACAAATCTCGATTACTTGCAACTACATCGTCATCCATCTAAACAATGATTTATGCGAGAAGAGCTATCACTTTGCGTGAACCTAAACTAACTACTGGCTGTCGCTCGGAAACCAGAAACTGGTACACCTGGGCCTGACATTCCGGCCACTCGTCGTATACTCCTGGTGTTGCACTTCTTCTCCATCGATGATCTATACACCTGCATCGTCACATGAGTCGATGATATGCAACATATATAGTTGAGCAACAGAAGGAGACAGACTTGGAAAAAATAGAAGCAACATATCATAAGCATAAATAACAAAGTTCATCGTACCCAAAATGCCCTAACTAGAGTGATCTTCGCTAGTCGAGGAGGACGGTTTAATTACATCACAAATAAAGTTTCGTCGTGCATAATTCAAAGTTTCGTCATACAGATAGTATGGACTAAACGGACACATTGTCATATATCGACATTCACTCCATGTTGTGGCATCCACCCAAGTCAGGGAGATAGTCCCCGAGCTTAGTGAAAGTCTTCAGGTCGAGACGCTGAGTTGCTACGCGTGTTCGGACGTCTTCCCGCGACATTTGTCCTTCTTCATAGAATATCGCTGTTTTTTCGACGACCTCCTTCATGATGATTTGGGCAAGTTCGCGCTGGATATGATAGAACTCAGCTCAAAGTCGATGATCCTCGATATCTCCTATGTTCTTTTCCCATTGCAGAATATGGGCATCGCCGGATGTAGGTGACATGCGAAGGTTCTGGTGATCCCGTCTGTACTCCAGCATCTGGTGTAGGACACAAAATCCATCATTAAGAGAATCACTCGGTTTTTGGATGCAGCAGAAGTCGGTCTTATGGCCGAAGGCGGGCTTGCCGTCCTTTTTCTTCTTGTCCTTGACCTCTCCATCCCGTGCGCCGTAGTAAAACATAGCACTGTCGAGAACAGACTTGATGTGGCTGTAATCCTTTTTGTTAATGTTCTTTGTCGAGTCCAAGTAAAGAGAGTGGGAGTATCGGGGGTAGAGGATGATGAGGACGGTGCGCCTGCCCCTGCGCAAAATTAGTACACCTCAAATTAATTAGCCTCCACCATGCAAATGAATGATTGAAATCAAAGGAAGGATATCCTCATGGATGAATTACATGGGATGATAAGGCACGAGAATCTCCTCCTTGTCCTTATTGGCGAGCATGAAATTGACGATGTATTCCCTCGCGTATTCACAGTGCTTTGCGCAGACTCCCAAGAAGGCCTCGTGCATGAAGTACGGGTCAGCAAGACAGATATAAGGTATCTGCTCAACCCCAATGAGGTAGTTCATGTGCAAAGCATAAAGGAGGAAAAACGCAAAATCCAGCTTCTCCAAGTGAAACATTTCGAAGATATAATCGAATCAAAGGAAGAACTTCTTCGCGGGGAATGTGTCGACGTATGACAATCCCCGCGGCACATTAACCACGTAGAGTGGGTATCCTGGATTTTTTGAGGCGATGAGGCCTTTCTCTATCCGCAGCACATCATCATGAAGTCTCCTTAAATCGTCGAATCTGGCCCGCAGCACTGCTTCAGGTAGGATTGGTTGACCGGGGATATGCCATTTTGCTGCACCGGGGATATCTATACGGTCTTGAACCTGAGGCTGCTGAGGTGGCTGGATCATAGAAGCACCTTTTTTGCCTTTCCTCGGTCTCTTCCTAGACTTCTTTACTACCGGAAGGTTGTCCATAATGCATTTACACTCCAGAGGAGGTAATTCAGGCACCGACTCATGACACTCATCCTCATACTCATCTATGGCGACGTCACCAGCGACTAATGGAGTAGGTGAGGTTTTGATATTCATACCTAACTGCGTGCTCGTGGGTGTGCTCCCGGCCGCCTCCAGACAAAGCAGACTCTTTGGACACAACAGGACCCACCCATTGCAACAATCACCAAGCCGCCGCGGGGTCTCGTCATCATCCCCCACTAGTACCGGAGGAGCCAAATTCTCGTGGCCTGGTTTCACACTGGCCACGGAAACCTTGAAGACTTCCGGGGGGATCGGCCGGCTGTGAAACAATGGTTCCTTCGGCTCCATTATCGTTGCCTTCCCCACGTCCACCTTCTAGTCGCCCATGGTGTACAATATGGTGAACGGTGTTTCGTCGGCCTGCAAAGAAAAGTTTGCGACATGAGACATCCGAAAGAGAACGAAAACGGGAGATTATACATTTATTGAAGGGGGCCGGTGTGTCACAGTCCTAGAATTTGATTGCAAATAGTTGCACAAGCATCCATGCATCATGTCTAAATTACTTTGAAAGTTGAAATGGGGATTGTTGAAACCATAGCACCAGATCAAGTCAAATAGGTTCGACCTAAAATAATCTTCAATGAATCCAAAATGCCTTTGAAAATGTTCATTATTTTTGTTACTGGTGAAAACCTCTGCCAAAAATGATGCAAATATTTTTAGGCCATTCTGGATATTTGAATTAATTCATAAGTATTTGAATTGGGGCATTTAGTTGCTATAAATATTATTAAATGCTCCAGCAATTCTGGAAATAGCTAAGGGCCCCTGAGAAAATTCAGTTATTGCCCATAATTAATTTCAGGATTTATAGAAATGATTTGGTGTTTTTACTAAATAAAAAAACAAATTGCGAAATTAGAAAAACTGAAACAAATAATAAAAGAGAGAGAGAGAGAGAGCAGGCTTACCTGGCTTACCTGTAGCGGCCCACCTGGCGGCCTAGATGGTGGCCCAGCCCACTGGCCGAAGCGGTCGTCTTCAACCTCTGCCAGTAGGCAGAGGCGTGTCGACGCGTGCGCGCCCGAGGCCTCCAGTTCCTGCTTCCTCCTCCCCGCCCTCGTTCCATCGCCTGGAGACGC